>NW_026883046.1:0-46977 GCF_032173495.1 Musca vetustissima
CTCTCCGTTTAAAAGAATTACTACCAGATTTCACTACTTCGTTGTCCTCACCAAATGATAACAAATTTAATTGGTTTATTTTTATACACTTCACTACACTGTGGTAAAGGGTATTATGCCTTTGTGCATATGTTTGTAACAGGCAAAAATAATCTAGATATTCCTTTTGAGAATATGCATAGAATCACTTTCTGAGTCGATTTATGCATTCCCGCCCTCCATCCGTCTGTCCATGTTAAATTGTAAGCAAAGTACAGGTCGCATTTAACCGCACAAAACCTTTTTACAGGCAACTACTGCGTGAACAATCAATACCTTTGATTCAGACCGCATACCTGAAACCAGAGTAGTAACACGGTGCGAAACTATAATACCAGATAGAGAACAATGGAATAGTGGAACACAAGTTCAGATTCCGCCTGATAACTGTTGCTACACAGATGGAAGAACCGAGAAGAAGAACCGGGTACCGAAATTTCTCTTCGCATTACTGTTCATAGCACGATCTTACAGGCGGAGGTTCAAGCTATAACAGAGTACTGGAATGTATAAATACCATTAATGATTTCTCACAACAAGGACCTGTGAGAATTATATGGATGCTAAGAAATGAGGAAATTTGCGAATGAGACCCACAAAACCCTTTGGGAAAATGAGGGACAGAAAAAATCACCAACATCTTATGGGGTGACCCAAGTGAAGTCAAAACTAAGCAAATCCTAACGCTAAACAAAAAAGAAATAATCCGACTTACGGGTATTCTAACGGGACACCTTAGTCTGAAGGCACATCTACTTGAGATTGGATGCGAAGGTAGCAGGATGTGCAGAGCGTGTGAGAAAGACATTTCCTGTGCCATTTCGGAAACAATTCTTGGAAATGACACTCATCACGGACTAACCGATCTGAGGGGGTGTGAATGGAGATGACTGAAGGGGTTCACAAAAAATACGGAACGCCTAGAATTAAAAGAGAATTAAAAGCTTTTTAATCTAAACTTTCACTAATTCCAACTTTCTCCGCATTTCTAGAGCGCACAACAGGCCTCATTTGGCTAATGTGTATGTCCATCTCATGTTGGACATGTGGTGGTATCATCCACCCCTCTTTTCAACCTAACCTAAATATTAACCGATCACAGTTATTGACAAATCGTGACGATTGGTCCATAACTATTGCCTGCATTGATGGACGGGCACACATGCCTAGATCAACTCAACTAGTCGAGATATGACTTCAACTAGTCGAGATATGGTCGGTATACAATAGGAGGGCGAAGGACCAATATTTCACGGCATTTCAAACTCTTGAAACCGGTTCAAATGTTGATATAGGTCCCATATGAAGTTTCGTACGATTTTATGTTAATGTTGCACTGAGTCGATTTATGCATGTCCGTCCGTCTCTATCCTAGTCCCATGGAATTAGGACTAGGATAGTGTGTGTTAAATCTCATTGAAATCGGATCAGATATAGATGTCATATATTGTTTCGTTCGATTTTATCTAAATGCTGCACCAAACTCAGAATTTCCGTCCGATAGAAACAAAATTTTGCGCAACATACTAAATCAGGTCCAGTTTGATGTCTGTGAAGTTTTGTTGAAATCGGTTCAGATTTAGATATAGCTCCCAAATATAGTTTCATCAGATTTTATGTAATTGTTTTTTTATCGCTTGGGATATAGCTCCCATAAATACTTTAGTTCTATTTTATGTTAATGGTGTACCATATATCCTGTCCCATTTGTACGACAATATTGAATCTAGTCTATAATAATGTGCATTAGGTTGGTTTGAAAACGGATAGATATAGTTTCCATATATATTTCCATCCGATATTATTTAAACCATTTCCCAAATAACTATTTTTTTCTGATTGGAACAAACTTCTGCACAACGTACCAGAGTATAGCTACAATAACGTATTGGATTTTGTATCATATATTCAGATGTATATGTATATTTTCGTCTGAGTTCATGATATTGTTCAACAAATAATGGAAGTTTCTCCTAGCAAGATAAAATTGAGGAAATCGCACTACTAAATAGTGTATGCCACATTAACTTATAGTTCCTGTACATAATTTTGCTCGGATCCATAAAAATGGTACTCCAAATCGGTCCAGATTTAGATATAGCTCCCACATATTGTTTCGTCCGATCTCATGTAAATGGTGCACCAAAGTTCCTATATACCCAGTGCTTTTCACGAAATTTGGCATAACGTACTGAATTGAGCCTAGAGTGATGTCTGCCATGTTTCGTGAAAATCGGTTCAGATTTAGATTTAATTAACATGTATAGTTTCGTCCGATTGCATGTAAATGGTGCACCAAAGTCCCTATATATCCTTCGATTTGCACGAAATTTGGCATAGCGTACTGAATTTAGTATACAATGATGTGTGCCAAGTGTCGTGGAAAACGGTTGAGATTTAGATATAGCTCCCTTATATTATACATAAGTATAATATAAGGGAGTAATTGAACGAAACGTACTGAAGTTATTTTAACCTATTCTGTGACAAGATTCGTTGAAATCGGTTCATATTTGGATGTAGCTTCCATATGTATTTTCAATCGATTTTAAGTAAATTGTCCAATAAATGCCTTTATATCTATCTAATAATATATTCTTAAAAAAATCTACGCTTTCGCGTCCCTCCAAAAATATGTTATTAAACCAGTAAGGAAAGTAGTAAAGTCGGGCTGGGCCGACTATATGATACCCTTCACCACTTTGGGTATATTCTACATATGTATCCCAACAGGCGACGCGTTTTTGTTATATATCTATATCTGAACCGATTTCAGGGAAAATTGCCAGAGACTAATTTATATTACTTCAGTACGTTGTGCCATTCGGCCTTGCTATGGACCTTTTCACGCAGCTTAGCAACATCATTTTAGACTCAATTCATTACTTCAGTAGTGTTGGCGGTTTATTTGGGATACCATTTGTATTTTGTTTTTATAAAAAAACAACTATTTATTAGTGTGGAATGTATGGCATTGATTGCCGAGGGGAAAGGCAGGGAAGACTATAGTTTCGGATCACGCCACTGTTCCTCATCAGTTCCCTTAGTTTTTTGTTGGGATATTCTCCCCAGAAGCTATTGCTTCTATACAAAAAAACCTTTCAAACCCAAATGTCTCTTGTAACAAAGCGAAGTACTTAGCTGACCAACGTACCCTATACCAAAATTCGTGGAAATCGAAAGATATATAGGGACTTTGGTGCACCAATTACATAAAATCGGACGACAATATATATGGGAGCTATATCTAAATCTGAACCGATTTTCATGAAACTTAGCACAAATTATTATAGACCCAAATGCCAGTACGCTATGGCCAATTTCGTGCAAATCGAAAGATATATAGGGTCTTTGTTACACAAATTACCTTAAATCGGATGAAAATATATATGGGAGCTAAATCTAAATTTGTACCGATCGCCACGAAACTTTGCACACATCATTCTAAACTTAATTTAGTACGCTATGCCAAATTTCTTGCAAATCGAAAGATATATAGGGACTTTTGTACACAATTTGTACACCTTAAATCGGACGAAGATATATATGGGAGCTATCTCTAAATCGAAACCGATTTTCATGAAACTTGGCATACATCATTCTAGACCTTATTCATTACGCTGTGACAAATTTCGTGCCAATCGAAGGTATATAGGGGCTTTGGTACACAATTTACCTTAAATCGGACAAAGATATATATGGGAGCTATATCTAAATCTGAAACGATTTTCACGAAACTTGGCATACATCATTCTAGACCTTATTCATTACGCTGTGCCAAATTTCGTGCAAATCGAAAGATATATAGGGGCTTTGGTACACAATTTACCTTAAATCGGACGAAGATATATATGGGAGCTATATCTACATCTGAACCGATTTTCACGAAACTTGGCACACATCATTCTAGACCTTATTCATTACGCTGTGCCAAATTTCGTGCAAATCGAAAGATATATAGGTATTTTATTACACAATTTACCTTAAATCGGACGAAGATATATATGGGAGCTATATCTAAATCTGAAACGATTTTCACGAAACTTGGCATACATTATTCTAGACCTTATTCATTACGCTGTGCCAAATTTCGTGCAAATCGAAAGATATATAGGGGCTTTGGTACACAATTTACCTTAAATCGGACGAAGATATATATGGGAGCTATATCTACATCTGAACCGATTTTCATGAAACTTGGCATACATCATTCTAGACCTTATTCATTACGCTGTGCCAAATTTCGTGCAAATCGAAAGATATATAGGGACCGTTTACATTAAATCGGGCGAAAATATATATGGGAGCTATATCTACATCTGAACCGATTTTTTCCAATTTCAATAGGGTTCGTCCTTGGGCCAAACAAATGAGCTGTGCCAAATTTCATCCAATTCGGATCATAAATGCGACCTGTACTTTGTTTACAATTTAACATCTACAGACGGACAGACGGACGGACGGACATGCATAAATCGACTCTGAAAGTGATTCTATACATATTCTCAAAAGGAACCATGGGTCTATCTCGATTATTTTTGCCTGTTACAAACATATGCACAAAGACATAATACCCTGTACCACAGTGTGGTGAAGGGTATAAAAACTGTAATTTCCTGTCCCTTTGCAAATATTTTACTAAATTATCTATGCTTTTATTGCCTTCAAAAATGTTATATTAACGTAACAATATTTTATTAAATATGTAATATTTCACGGCCTACTTAAATTTAAATAAATGTTTTGCTTTTTGAACATCCAAAAATATTTTATTGAAAATATACGCATTTACGTCCCTTCAAAAATATTTTGCTAGAAAAATACACCTTTACACCGACTTCACGTCCTTCCTAAAATATTTTATTGCAAAATCTACGCCTTCATGTTACTTCTAGAAATATTTTATTAAATATTCTCCGCTTACATGCCCCTTCGAAAATATTTTATTACAAAATCTACGCCTTCATGGTGCTAGATACCCATTCTATTAATATGTTTAAAATATATCTAATCTTTGACTCTTTAATAAATCTTCTTTTGTCGATGTAGCCATGTCAAATGGTTCCTGTTGTCAAACAACTAGAACTACTTGTCAGGCACATCATCCAGTAACAACATCTTTGTTTCAGCATCAGTAATAACAACTTGTCAAAAGTCTTATTAACAAACATTTACATAATTTCATTTTCATTTCGAAGGCAAACTGTCACCTGATTTATTGTCTGGCTAATGAAAATAATAAAACATTCTACAAAAACATTGTTTTCCTTGTCTATTTGTCGTTTGTGTTGGAATTTATGGACGTATGTACGTATGTTTGTTAGAAATGTAAATGATGTAAAAGAATGGCAGTGATGTGAAGCAGTGGCTAAAGGCGTAGGGAAATCTCTTCGTTTCAATATCATCGTTCATTATGCTACTATTAAAAATTCTGAAATCTTATAAAATATTCATATGAAACATCTCCCTTATAAAACTACGCCTATGTTCAATGCTAATGTAGAGGAAAATCCTGAATCTTCATATTCATGTAATAACCATGAGTATGTATATTGAATTCTCTGTACATTATTCAGTTTCTTATCTTAAGACAAAAATGATTAGAGAATTTCCTGATGATAGAGCAATGACATCAGTAATTTGTCCTCAGCCTGACAACTATTCATCATGGAGTTTCAATTTATTAAATTTTTTCGTAATATTGAAATATAAATTTTATTTCTCTGGCAAATAAATTTACATAATTAAAGGACGAAGCCAAAGAATAAATAAAGATATAAACATATGGCCGTTCATCAGGCTTGAGAAAAGGAAGTAGCTAATATTTCACAATTTATGTAAATGTGTTAACGTAAGTAAATTGTATGAATAGGAACTCATACATTTGCACGTAGAATATGAAACCGTTAACATATAAAACAAAGGTCGGGTCACTAAAGGTTCGCATCACATGTTAAAATAATAAAATATTTAAAAATATATAAAGTGGATTATTTAAAAATTTTTTTATTTTTAATAAAATCAGGTACTGAAAAAAATGTTTCTTTATTTTGGACCATAAAAAGCTCGTATCATATAAATAAGCTAAAATTTGCAGTGTTGAATGACATTCAATAATTAGTGCAATTATTCTACTACTCAACGAAGTAAGTAGGGGAGACTGGGGCACCTTCGGCATCGGGGCACCTTCGGCATCGGGGCACCTTCGGCAATAGCGTTTTCGATATGAAGCTCTTACCGTACATCTCTAGTTTCGATACATAGGTATCGAATATCGAAATAAATAACTGTCACAAAGTTTGACATTTCTAGCTAATAAAGTTATTTATATGCACGGGTTTTTGTTTTTACAGATTTTTTGGTAATATTCCCATTCCATTTCGTAAGTTTTCGTGTATAAAACTTTTCAAATTTTAAGACAATATTATTAAAAATTGGTTAACTACGATGTGTATTATTATAGAAATATTTAAAAATATTATGTTTTTACAAGACTGACAGAGAAAATGAAAAAAAAAACTATAAAAAGTACATTCGGGGTAGATTCGGCATTTTAAAGTGGGGCACATTCGGCCATATACAGATAGTGCAATATTATTTCCTTAAAATGTTTTTGAGTTTGTCTTTAAAAATAATCCTTTTATATGGTTCGACATTACATATATAAGACTAAACGTGCTCGTATTAACGAAAATGCGATAGAAAAAACCTATTTCTTATGGTGTGTGCGACCTTGGGATTTCAACGTCCGCCGCTAGAAAATATAGCCCTAAAATTCAAAAATATAGCCCTAAATTCAAGCTCTAAACAAAAAGTGCCGAAGGTGCCCCAGTCTCCCCTAATATTTTGCACTCATTTGTTGTGATATTATACCATTTTTCACTAATTTTCCTCCAGTTATTTGGGGTTAATTTCTTAACTAACTGCATTTTCATTGTAACACACACGCTTTCAATTTATAAAGACAAATTGGTCTGTATTAAGACCACATGTATTTTTAATGATCAATCGGACTATATAAAGGCCAATTGAAAGTGTATGGAGACCCCAGGTCTTCAGTGTTATGAGTGTGACCTGCAGTAACTGGAGATCAATAATCATAAAAATGCGATGTTATCTAATTCCCCATATATGAATTTCACAATACCTATATATTAAACAGTAAGGAAAATTCAAAATTCGGATATGATACCCATCACCACTATGGGTACATACAAAAGATGCTCATACGTACAATATCCCTTAGATAGAATATATATAGCATCTTTGGAGGACAATTGAAATGCAATTGGACGAAATTAAATGTCTGATCTACATAGATATTTGAACTAATAAAAAACCACAGTCATACCATTCTAATATCTATGAAAAATAGCAAAATTATGTACAGGAGCTATATGTTAATGTGGTCCTAATTGAACAAACGTGGCATACACCATTAAGTAGTGCGATTTCCACAATTTTATCTTGCTAGAAGAAACTTCCATTATTTGTTGAACAACATCTGAATATATGTTACAAAATCCAATACGTTATTGTAGCTATAACCTGGTACGTTGTACAGAAGTTTGTTCCGATCGGAAAAAATTAGTTACTTGGTAAACCATTTACCATGAAATCTGATGGAAATATATATGGATACTATATCTATCTGCTTTCAAACAAACTTAACACACGTTATTATAGACCAGATTCAATATGCTTAGCATACTGTCGTACAAATGGGAGAGGATATATGGTACACCATTAACATAAAATAGGACTAAGGTATTTATGGGAGCTATATCTAAGTATTTATGGGAGCTATACCCTAATCGAAAAAAAAAACATTTACATAAAATGGGATGAAACTATATATCGTAGCTATATCTAAATCTAAACCGATTCTAAAAAAAATCGCATGCATAAATTTGGACCTAATTCAGTACATTGTGCAAAATTTTTGACTCTGTGGTGTTCCATTTACATAAATCTGAACCGTTTCCAACAAAACTTGACATATATCAACCTAGACCCAAATCAGTGCTCTATTTGTCTCAATCGGACCAATATTGACAGTATTGTGATCCTATGTAAATTGGACGAAACTAATTTTGGGAGATATATCTAAATCTGAACCGATTTCAATAAAGCTTCGCGTACATCAATCTGGGCCTAAGCAAAATGTTGTCTCAATCGGACCTATATTGGCATTGTGGTGCTGAGACAATGATGTTGTTACTGGATGATGTGCCTGACAAGTAGTTCTAGTTGTTTGACAAGAGAAACATTGATAAAAGAAAATTTATTAAAGAGTCAAAGATTAGATATATTTTATACATATTAATAGAATGGGTATCTAGCACAATGAAGGTGTGGACTTTGTAATAAAATATTTTCGCGAATATTTCTAGAAGGACCATGAAAGCGTAGATTTTGTAATAAAATATTTCGGTATAACGAGAAGGCGCAAAGGTGTATATTTTAGCAAAATATTTTTGACGGCATACATTTTGGTAAATTTTTAGTAAAATAATATTAGAGGTTAATAAAAGCGCAACATATATTTCATAAAAAATTTGGAGCGAGATTGTAATCAATTACTTTAAAGCTTAAACTTTTTAATAAAATAATTTTAGAGGGCTATTGCAACCTAGATTCTTTAATAAAGTATTTTTCAAATCAATGATAGCGTAGATATTTCAGTAAAATATTTGGGGAGGGACATAAAGTCACAGTTTTTTATTAAAATATTTTTGGAGGGATCAGGAAGCATAAATTTTTGGAATAAATATTTTTGGACGGCCAATAATATTTGTTGGGATATAAACAACGATTATTTAAAAAACATTTTGGAGGGACATAATTATAGATTTTGAAATAAAAAATCTTTAATAAAATATTTTTGGAAAGCCATAAAACCGTAGATTTTTGTAATAAAATATCCATGGATGGCCATGATGGTTCTTGAAATATTTTTGGAGGGCTATAACCATGCAGTTTTTTGGAAGGGTCAAAATATTTGTGCAATTTTAAATTTCAATATCAAAAGAAAAGGGTGTTCTATTAGATTCAAGCATAGTAATATAATTACCAAACCTTAAAGAAGTCGGTAGAGGTGCCAACCGGTTCTCCTCTTTTGGTTCCAAGTTCGACCTATCGAGAAACTATTCCTGGTACACATATGATGAATCCTGTAATGTTCAAACTAGACAGATATTGATTTGTATACAAATAATAAATTAAGTGTCCCTATCGGCGATATATGTCCGTCGTCTTTGGGCATTCAGCCCCACAAAGATAGATTCGTCGGTACAGTACATATATTCTTGATCAGAATGAAATTCTATATCGATTAACCATGTCCTTTTGCCTGTCCGTTAGTTGACCTATAGTAATCACGCACTATATTGGCCCTCGTTTTGTCCTCTATACTATCCAGAATCTATAGGGGCCCATGGTTTGCCACAGTCTTCTTTTAAATGTTCCGACTAATAGAGCCGCTTTTCCAATCGAAAACCAATAAGGAAAGTTCAAAAGTCGGACGGGGCCGACTATCTGGTACCCATCACCACTTTGGATACATACATGAGATGCTCTTATGTATAATATCCCTTAGAAAAATGGACATAGCAGCATTGGAGGAACATTAAAATGGAATTGTATGAAATTAACAGCGTGAAGTAAATACATTTACACAAAATCGGACTATGTATGGAAGCAATATCTAAACTGGACCAAATTCCAAATTCAATCGGACCAATATTAACAGTATGGTGCTCCTTTTACATAAAATCGGACGAAATTATATATGGGACCTATATCTAAATCTGGACCGATTTCAATAGGGTGCGTCCTTGGGCCAATTAAGTGACATGTGCCAAATCGGATCGTAAATGCGACCTATACTTTGTTTACAATTTAACCTCTACAGACGGACACAAGGTCGGACGGACATGCATAAATCGACTCAGAAAGTGATTCTAAGCATATTCTCAAAAGGAACCATGTGTTATTTCGTTTCCTTATGCCTGTTACAAACATATGCACCAAGACATAATACCCTGTACCACAGTGTGGTGAAGGGTATAAAAAAGGGGGTTATTGGCGACTACCTCAAAAAGGGTGCGAATTTTAATAATTTGTGGTAGGGAGATTTGTTACCATATGCGACTACAAAATACCAAATTGCAATAAATTCTGTTGAAAAACGCGCTCATGAACCCCAGAATACCGAAAACGGGGGCTCCCTTCCCACTGAGAACCAAAAAATATTTTTTTTCTCGCGCTATCCTACACCATCGTTAGCTATTGAATAGTTCTAGGACTTTTAAGGATTTATAACCATTGCAAATAAATGTGATTAATAAATAAAAATTGAATTTGAACGACGAGGATTAAAAAATCACATGTTATCTCTACCACCATGAACAAAATTTGTATATAAATTTATTTTTGTTTGTTAAGGAAGAGAATCCTCCACATCAAACTGTAAAATTAACGTTATAAAACAAAAATCGAATCAAAAATTTCCTATTAAAATTGAAAGTAACCCTATTTTCCGTTTGTTCACATTCTATCGTTTGACCCGAAGCGACATATTCGCTTATCACTTTAACAAAACTACAACAATAAATCGTTATGAATAAGCCATCGCGTAAGTGAGAGTAAGTAACAGGGATAGTTCTTTGCCTTCCGTTTATCTTATCCTTTTGTAACTGTGTCACGCACTAACTTTGTCCTTAGATATTTCCTTTTGTAACACCTCTATACTTCCTGCTATATTCAATGATAGTTTAATATCTACTATTAAGCATAGGTTGGCTATTGTTTGTTTGCACAGTGGGAGCTAAAATTGAAGATAACATTTTTGTAAGGGTAAGATCTTTTAACATCAGATCGGAAGTTTGGATGGTAGAAGATTATAGAAGAACAAAATGATCTTCTTATAAAAGACCAGAAGGTCTTCTTATAGAAGACCAAAAGGTCTTCTTATAGAAGAACAAAAGGTCTTCTTTTGGAAGATAACAACATGTTCTTATAGACCACAAATAGGGTTCTAATAGAAGACCAGTAGGTCCTCTAATAGAAGTCCAATAAATCTGCTAAAAGAAGTCCAAAAAGTGTTCTAACAGAAGTGCTATTGGTCTACTAAAAGAAGTCCAAAAAATTTTCTAACAGAAGTGATATAGTTCTGCAATGGTGGGTAATGGGTCTTCCAATAGATGCCAAAAAGGCCTTTTTAGAGAAGAGCTTATTAGAAGAGCTGTAGGTCTTTTTATTAGAAGAGCTGTAGGCCTTCTTATTGAACAGCTGTAGGCCTTATTATTGAAGAGCTGTAGGCGTTCTTATGGAGGAGCTGCAGATCTTCAGATTACAAGTGCCGCAGTTCTTCTTATTAGAAGAAATGTAAGTCTTCTTATTAGAAGAAATCTGTAGGCCTTCGTATTAGAAGAGCTGTAGGCCTTCTTATTGGAAGAGCTGTAGGCCTTCTTATTGGAAGAGATGTAGGCCTTCTTATTAGAAGAGCTGTAGGCCTTCTTATTGGAAGAGCTGTAGGTCTTCTTATTAGACGAGCTGTAGGTCTTCACATTGAAAGATTTGTGGGTATACTTATTGGAAGAACTGTAGGTCTTCTTATAGAAGAGCACAAGTATATCTTAAATAAGACTATTTTTTCATTGAAGGCATAGTGGCCGTCCCCTGGAATACCAGAATGTCTTCATACAGAACATTCGTAGGCCTTCTTCCTGAAGTGCTTTTCCCTTTGGAAGGCCAGAGTTTTTTTGTCGAATCATTTCGAAAAATCTCTACCCTGTCATATCGTCCCACTGTGCCACATTTATTGTGCGCGTAAAAACTGTCACTATAAATTATTACAAAAGATTATAAAGTCAACTGTCAATGAGTTAAATGGGAAATAAATCGAAATGCCGTTTACTCACTTCCTGCCGCTGGGTTGCGTGTGCGTAAGCTTTCAGCCGCTTAACAATTTTCTCTGCGTGTAGTTTTTCCAAGAGAAATGACAAAGTATTGTTGGGTTTTTGCTTAATTTCATGGGAATTTGGTGCGGTGGATAGGAATTATTGTATATGGACATTTAGTGGGTAGATGGTATGCCCAGATATGACGCCAAGTATAAATGTAGTGTGGAGATTATTTAATTGTGTAAATAAATTATCAAAAATAAAAGTGAAAGGGGAGAAGGTGAGCCAAAGTTTATATAAACACATTTTTACACAACGTATCTTCCACACCCTCAATTACTAACTTTCTGGCAGTTTTAGTTCGTAGTTGCCCCAAATTTATACCATTCACACAAATTCAAATTTAAGATTTCCGATTGGAAGCAACATGTTTTCTGTATGACTAACCTTCACCATGCAGGCAATGAAGCATAAAAAGTCACCTAGTGAACAGCCACGAACCTCAAACCAATCGGACCAATACAACCATATAACCGAAAATGTGATTGCAAACAGGAAAATGTAGTATCCCCACCCTCCCAACATCAATTCCCATTAACTCATTGTAGACCGTTGTTTCAGTGTGTCAGGGCTCAATTAACTTTTTTTGTAACCATAACTACTTGTAGCCTGTTGATGTTGTTATTGCTGTTCTTGTTTGCTAAGCTATATTGTGGAGGACATCATTGCTCTTCTTGAAAACTCTGCAGCACCAATACGAGTATTACTTAGAATTTACTGGGCTGTCATTTGAATGACTTTGTGACTGTTCAACATACTGCTGCTGCTGTTCGGCAGGCAGTAGTTGGTCGGTTCTGTTACTATGGTTAGCCAATTTAAAGGCTTGTTTGCCTGGACTTTATCGCCTCCTTTTACAACCATTTCGAGTGCTGTGCATATTGGCAGAGAGATAGTCTCGTATACAACAATCATAACAATTTGTTGTGAAAAAATGTCGCATTTAAATGCCCTATAGCCTGAGGTATGATTTTCCATTCATGTATCGACATATGAAGAGATATGTAAGGGGGTATAAATGTAGCAGCACGGGCGTTGAGGTATAACCTAGTCGCACAATGTTCCGTTAACAATGTAGGAATCCGAACAAAGGTTCGCCATAAAGCAAAGGAAGAAAAAATACTACTAAATAATGATCTGCGCCGAATAGAAATTCCAAAGTACTTCAACATTGTCGATATTTTGGTGGTGGTAGGAAACAATGCACGAGATGTGGTACGGTGTTGGATTTGGAAATCATCTACGATTCATCTAAGCATACAACTATATATACTAAATATATAAAAATATACTTATTCTGGCGGGTGATGGCCCTGTTTCTATTCTAAACTGCTTACTTAGACCATAGTAGCATCTGTTGGCCAACACTATCCTTCTACGAATTTCAAAATTGATGTCATTCGTTTTATTTATGGCGGTACCAAGGTATATAAAATCTTTAATTACCTCAAAGCTGTAGTTCTCAAGTTCCACAGTTTGTCCGAGTCTACTGGATGTCTTGCGCGTTGATGCCATCAGCTTCATCTTCTCGCCGTTTACAGCTAGACCCACTTTTGCAGACTTATTCTCAATTTGTTCAAAGGCGGCTGTTACCGCTGGCAATGTTCGACCCATTATATCGATGGCATTGGCATAGGCGAGTAACATGTGTTGTTTGGTGTACAGAGCGTCATTTCTGTTCACCTTTGCGTCTCGTATGAACATTTCCAGCAGGATTTTAAAAAGATCACACGACAAACTGTCATCTTGTCTGAATCCTCGTTCGGTATTGAAGGGCTCCGATAGGTCTTTTCCGACTTTAACTGCTGACCTTGTGCCACTCAAAGTTATCCTGCATAGCAGAATTCATTTTGCAGGAATGCCAAACACAATCAGATAGGGCTGTCGAATGCAGCTTTATAGTCGACGAATAGGTGGTATGTGTCGATGTGTTTTTCGTGGGTCTTTTCCAGGATTTGGCGAAGAGTGAAAATCTGGTCAATGGACATTGGCTTCAATCGTTCACACAGCACACTTGATAATACGTTATATGCGATAGGAAGAAGGCTAATTCCTCTATAGTTGGCACACATCGTCTTGTCTCCTTTTTTGTGCACAAGACACAGGATGCTGAGGTTCCAATCATTGGGCATTCAATCCTCTAGCCAAATTGTACTAAACAGCTGGTGCATGCTCCTAACCAGCATTTGACCACCAGTCTTGAATAGTTCGGCTGGTAACCCGTCGGCTCCTGCTCCTGTATTCTTCTTGATCCGATTATTTGCTTTTATGGCCTCATCTTGGCTAGGTGGTATGCACTCCATACCATTATATCTTATTGGTTCTGGGGTATCTTCTTCACCGTCACTTTTTGATACCAGAAGCTTTTCAAAATGCTCCTTCCAGATATTCAACACGCTGTCCACATCCGTCACCAGGTCTCCTTCTTCATCTCTACAGAAGGATGTGGCTGCACCAAAACCATCGGTTTGGTTTTACTCGTTAGTAAAATTTCAGGATTTCATTCTGACTCCTGTACATCTCGATTTGCTCACGCTCCCGTTTTTCTAGTTCTTTCTTTTTTCTGAGAACACGTTTCTCTTCGCTCCTTTTCTCCCGATAATTCTCCATCGCATTGCGTGTTGCTACTGTCCGCAGGGCTGCCCTATATGCTGCGTTTTTCATATTAGTAGCATTACGACACTCCTGATCGTACCACGGATTTCTTGATGGTGGTCTTTGGTACCCAAGTGTTGCTTTTGCTGCAGTTTGAAGGGAGTGGGCAATTTTTTTTTCCATCGAAGTGCTTTCGTCAAGCAGGTGTGTAAGTTGAGCGGAGTAGGCCTAGGCTCCCTGTTGTGTTTCCAGCTTTTCGACGTCGAGTCGTTGTGTTAGATCGCACCTTTGCTGCAACATTACGACGAGTGCGAACCGTTGCTGCTACAAGATAGTAGTCCGAATCGATATTCGCTCCTCGGATCGATCAAACGTCTAATACTGGATAATGGATGAATGCCTTCTGTCTATCACAACATGATCAATTTGATTTATTGTTGCTTGATCAGGATAAATCCAGGTGGCCTTATGTATATTGAGATGCTGGAATCTGGTGCTGCTAACTACCATGTTTTTTGTTGTCGCGAAGACCATCAACCTCATGCCGTTGTCGGATGTTTCTTCATGAAGGCTGAATTTTCCGACGGTGGGGCCAAAGAATATTTTCCATTCCGATTTTTGCATTAAAATCTCCTAGCATAATTTTAATGCCATGGCCAGGGCAGCGATAATATGCTGGTTCTAGGCGCTCTTAAAATATGTCTTTGGTCTGCTCAACTTTGTCTTCGGTCGGAGCATGGGTGCAAATAAGACTGATGTAGAATAACTTCGCTTTTATGCGGGTTATAGCAATTCGCTCATCTGCTGGAGTGAATCTGGAGACGATGTCTTTTATTCTCCTATCCGAAGCCAAATTCATGCCTCGTTTCATGGCAGCTATAAGATAATGCGTAATCGTCTGATTTAGTTACGCCTGTCCCTTTTCATCGCATTTCCGGTAAGGCAATAATATCGGCTTTGTACATCTTGAGTAAATCCGACAAAGCGAAAACTGCGCCTGTTCTATACAACGTGCGCACATTCCAAGTGCAGGTTCGCAGATCGTGGTCCTTTATACGTTTGCGTCGTCAACATTGGGTGTGTTTGGTTTTCTGTTTCTTTGATTTCTCATGGTAGATTGGGTGTTCCGAGAGTGGACAACTAACCCGACACCTCAACCAATTTTTTAATAGTTCTTATGGGTGAACTCGCAGCACATATTAGCTCAATATTTCACCGGGTGATGAAAATAACTACCCCAGGTGACCCCGCGGGGAGGTCAGTGTCTACGATTGAGATGAAAGAGAGACCAAGATAAAACTGGACTTCGCATTTTAAAGCCAATCAGAGCCGTTGCTTGGTATCTATCATCACCTACGCCACCCGTCGATTTATACATATATTGAGTGCAACTTTGAACATCTCATGTACATACACAAAGTGGTGATGGTTAACATATAGTCGGCCCGTCCGACTTTCCTTACTGTCTCAATTTCAAGAACCACAATACCAATATCGGAATGTTTATGTTATGTGTAGCCGCTCTGAGCTTTGGTTTAACAGTAGCCTATTTCACAGAAATAGGCTATCATCTACTTACAGCTCTTCTAGATATCATATTTTCCGGCAGTTATATTCAACTTCTGGTTCTAAGTGCTTACATATAGAATGTGTACAAACGAGTTTTTATAATCCTCCAACTTCGAGTTGGACATTCATCAGAATAAAATTATATGTCGAGCATCAAATTGCCAGTTCGGGTGTTTATATACCGAACTGTCTGTAATTTTGTATTTTGGACTATTATTGGGTAGAAATAACAGTCCAATACAATAGTTTTCCAATTTCGGCATTTTGGGAAACTTTATCGGGTTTTTCGGCGGAATTGGCTCTAATCCTCCTACAAAAAAATATAACCCCAATTTTGATGAGCGCGGTGATTAGTGTGTTCTCTGACATCCCTATGATCAGAGGAGTTACTGAAAATGTTGTGACTTAAAATTTTTAGTGATACAATTTTTAATTTGTTTTTAACATTTCCATCACCGAAAATAAACATCTACTCCGCATAATGTAATTCCCTTAAGCTTTAACAGGTTTATTCAAACTTAATTATAAATACGCTTTACCATAGCATTGCTTATTTTGTATTGAGCGGAATTAATTCCCATTGATCCACTTGTAATTAAATTCAATAACCTTAGCAAAACACACAGAAAAGAAAAACTATGTTAATCCTAGTCGTGTCTTAATCAAAGGATTTACTACATTTCAATATTCTAATCCATCGGAAATTTTACCACTTTAAGATAACCGCCGCCGGCAATCAACCGTGATTAATTCATTCATTCATTGTACACATAGTGTAGTTTATTCATTGAACGTTAATGCATCAAACAAGCAGACACACACGCACACTCTCGCCCATAACACCACACATGTCAATCACATGCATGTCAGTCAGCCTGCTAACCGAATGAACACACATACAGGCACACACACTCACACACCGGCATACACACAATAATGCCCCGATGATAGTCAGTAGTTTGTCTCAACTAAATATATTAATCACAAAACTTAAGACTCTTTAATGCGTCCATACATCTGCAATGAATAATTAATTATAATGCCTTTACCAATACCACTTCATTTGTTTAACACAAACATAAAATCGAAGGGGGGAAATAAAGTGAGTGAGCGAGTGTGTGTTGTGTACATACATACATAAATATTTTAGATCGTTGTGCACAATGGGGAAAGTGATAGAGAAAATACGGGAGTAGTTTGCTACAGTTTAATTGTTTGATTCGCACGAAATCTTGTATAGTATACAGGCGGGGATGGCTTGTTAAAATCAGTTCATATTTAGCTCTCTTATATTTTCACCCGAATTTAGGTAAATGGTAAATCCAAAGTTTTACTGATTCAGACGAAAGTTTATATAGGGTACAGAATTGGGCCTAGAATGATCTGTGTCAAGTTTGCTGAAATTGATTCAGATTTATATATAGCCCCCATATATATAATTTTACGTATGTATGTATGCAGAGGGCAACGAATTGGTATTTTGTGTAAAGTTTTGTGAATATTGGTTATACCCTACACAACTATGTTGTCAGGGTATTATAGCTTTGTGCAGCCCCAAAAGTTTGTAACGCCTAGACCCACCTTTAAGTATACCGTTCGTCATATCTCGACTAGCTGAGTCGATCTAGACATGTCCGCACCACAATTATGAACCAATCTTCACGAAATTTTGCATGAAGGATGGGTTCTGGCTAATGAAGACCCCTATCGGTTAATATTTAGGAGATGAAATAGACCAAAAACTTTATTTTTGTCGGTTTTTCTGGTCGCTCCAGAGGCCGCAATTATGACCCAAACACCGCGAATTTTTGCATGGAGAAGGGGATCGGGTCAAAGAATAAGCATGCCTATTTTGATAAAGATTGGTCAATATTTAGCGGGTCAAATGGACCCAGACTTTTGTGTGGAAAATGACAAAATTTGTATTCTATGGCGTATATATTTACTCCTGAAGGACATAGACCCGAGAAGTTGATAGTATATCCAAGAGGAGTGGTTGATCTTTAAATTTCCACCAATTATATTGTCGTATGTACTCGGATGAGGGAGTTACACTTAAATATTCACAGGTGCTTACGTATTCATATATTATTTAGTAACCTATTACCACACTGGAGGGCGGAAATATAGCGCTGATCGAAATATAGCGCTGATTTGAAATGTTCCATGAGATTCCCGGTCAACGACAACGCCTAAAATTTTCGGTAATGATCAGAAAATAATTTCGGGATGAAGTGGACCGAAAACTTATTCTTTTTTGTGTTTTTCTTTCGAGTCGATCTACTGGCCACAATTGAAAGTCCAACATCACAACATAACCCAAGGTAAGGAGAATCTGGACAATCGCGAAATATTACTCAATCTCAGAATATACAACCACAGAAAGTTAGATTTTCGTGGAAGTTGTGTAGGGTATCATATGGTTGGCTCCGTCCGACTATACTGCTCCGCTCACTGGTTTATATGAATTTCCGTTTAGTCCGTGGATAAATGGTACACTATAGAATCTGTGGTTCGACCCGAAATTTTTTATAATTTACCGAAATTACGTTTTGTCGAAATCGGTTCAGATTAAGATATAACTCCCATATATAATTTCGTCAGATTTTAATTAAATAGTGCACCAAATACAGGTTTGACCACTTAGTACAGCATTTACGCATCGAGCGGTATTGCACCATACACATACAACCAGAGTGTCACAGTTCGTCAGACATAAACATTGTTTAATCCGGTCTGATAAATGACGTCAATTGGCCCGTCGTGTCTCTTGGCTCAGACCCACTGCCCATAATTGTCTCCATCAGCAGAGCACTCGATTTCATCACCCCTCAACGTCGCCCTTTCTTTATGCATAGGAAAGACCTGGTAGCAAAAAGGAAATTCCGAGACATCATTGCAGCCACTATATTTATACCTGCTTGTCGAATACCCGAGAAGAGACTAAGTTGGTCTAGCAAATGAACGTGATGAGCTCCATAGGTCTTACCCAGCAGTTTCCAGGTTCTGATAACTCTCGTTGAAGGTCTGCAGATTAGTCGCGGAGCTTAAGCGGGATAAATGGCTGAAGCATCTAAAGAGTCACAACATCGGAACCGGTGTGAGTAAACTGTGGGCAACGGTTAAGTCTCTTTCGAATGCTTCTAATAAGGATGATAGGACCTATCACATTTAATGCCAAAAATGTGACTCATCCGAAGACATGCGCAAATTATTTTAACCGACAGTTTGTCGAGAATGCAGAGAAGAACAGGGTGAAGCAAAGAGTACTTCGTCGTATAAGATATCTTCGTGCTGGTGAGTTAACACCAGAGTTTACAATGGGTGATATTACCTGTGTCATCCGTATCGTAAGTAACATAAATTGTTGGGTCTGATGGAATATCCATGATTGTGCTGAAACTGCTGGACGAGCCTGGAGTTCAGGTACGTGACTCCAGGCTCGTCCAATCATGGATATTCCATCCAACGATTTATGTGACTTACATTCCGGAATAAAAATTAGCGTTACGGAATAAGAAGTACAAACACCGTAGAGTGAAGCTTGAAGTTCTTAAGGGTTACGTGTGATTATACGACCATGGCATCGAGACCTATCGTTGAGGACATATATATGTGTAAGATTGAACGGATATCTCATCGATTTAGCAGCCTTCCGAAAGTAGCTTGCCGGCAGCACTTGGGACGCAGATAACGAAATGTTATCGGCCTCTTTCAAAGCGATAGGTCGGTCTGTGGCCAGCTGTGTGGCACCAGTGTATTTTATGAATACTAGAAGTATTAAGACTTGTCAGAACGCCGTCCTGCGGTCCATCTTCATGACGAGACGAATATCCCAACCTTACGTCAGCATACAAAATACTTTTGTTGCAGTATCTGTTTGGGTGCTTCACGTATATTCATCCTAATTATATAGTGGATAAATCTCCCCCCACCCGAGTGTGTTATGACCTAGAAAAATAGGTTCAACGTTTCAAAATGGAGCCTCTAGTGAAAATCACCGAATGAATACCGATCGCAGCTTACACCCATCGCAGCTAATGGACGTAGGTGAGGAACAAACCAGAGCAGTGGGGTTCGGATTGATTACCACATACAGAATGTTGGCTCATTATGTGGTACACCACACAAACAAGAAAATTTCATGTCAATCGGACAGACTTGGGTTCTTTAGTGTACCATTTGTAAGAATTCGATGAAAAGTATGTATGGGATGTATATTAGGAGTTATCCACCATTTGGTATTCTGCAGTACAGTGCGCTATCCAAAATGTATCTCGTGCAGAGAACTCAGACGAAAATATAGAGCGGGTATACCTACATCTGAACCTCATAAGAACTTGAAAAATTAAATTAGAGTCTAAACTATCATAAATATCGAATAGGAGATTTTTTATACCCTTCACCGCACTGTGGTACAGGGCGTTAAATTAGAGTCTAAACTCTCCTAAATATCGAATAGGAGATTTTTTATACCCATATGTTTGTAACAGGCAAAAGGAATCGAGATAGACCCATGGTTCCTTTTGAGAATATGCATAGAATCATTTTCTAAGTCGATTTACGCATGTCCGTGTTTCCGTTCGTCTATGTTAAATTGTAAACAAAGTACAGGTCGCATTTATGATCCGAATTGGATGAAATTTGGCATAGGTCACTTATTCGGCCCAAGGACGAACTCTATTGAAATTGGGAAAAATCGGTTCAGATTTATATATAGCTCCCATATATATTTTCGTCCGATTTAAGGTAAATGATGCACCAAAGTTCTTAAATATCTTTCGATTTGCACGAAATTTGGCATAACGTACTGACTTGAGCCTAGAGTGATGTCTGCCAAGTTTCATGAAAATCGGTCCAGATTTAGATATAGCTCCCATATATAGTTTTGTCCGATTTAAGACCCATATATCGGTCAATTTGCACGAAATTTGGTGCAGCGTACTGAATTGGGCTTAGAATGATGTCTGCCAAGTTTCGTGAAAATCAGTCTAGATTTAGATATATCTCCCATATATAATTTCATCCGATTTCATGTAAATGGTACACCAAAGTCCCTATATATCCTTCGATTTCCACCAAATTTGGCATAACGTACTGACTTGAGCCTAGAGTGATGTCTGCCAAATTTAGAGAAAATCGGTCCAGATGTAGATATAGCTCCCATATATATTTTCGTCCGATTTCATGTAAATGGTGCACCATAGTCCACATATATCTTTCGATATGCACGGAACTTGGCATAACGCACTGAATTGAGCCTAGAATGATGTCTGCCAATTTCATGAAAATCGGTCCAGATTTATATATAGCTCCCATATATATTTTCGTCCGATTTCATGTAAATGGTGTACCAAAGTCCCTACATATCCTTCGATCTGCAAGAAATTTGGCATAACGTACTGGATTGAGCCTAGAGTGATGTCTGCCAAGTTTGGAGAAAATCGGTCCAGATTTAGATATAGCTCCCATATATATTTTCGTCGGATTTCATGTAAATGGTGTACCAAAGTCCCTACATATCCTTCGATCTGCACGAAAACGTACTGAAATTAGTATAACCTAACCTGTGACAAGTTTTGTTGAAATCGGTTCATAATTGGATATAGCTTCAATATATATTTCGCCCGATTTTAAGTAAATTGGACATCAAACTCTTCATGTTAGTCAGATTGACATCAAATTTTGCACAACCTACAAAATTGAGCATAGAATTACGTAGTTGCGTTTTTTGGAAGTATAGACATAGCCCAACGGATAACCTATTGATATTTGTTTGAAGCCGATTGATCTAAGTCGATTCACATTTCATTTCATCCAATTTCATGTTGATAGTCCTGTTTAATATACCCATAGTGGTGACTTTACTACTTTCCTTACTGGTTTAAATAAGGAGAGCATTAAAACCGGCGAGAGGTGCAGTCTATTAGAATTCCTAAAATAATATTAAAGACGGATGGACAGACTGGCATGGCTTGAATTTTGAATCTCTGAGTCGAGCTTAGGAAAAGGAAAGACAGGATAAGCCCAATATGTCTAAAACTCGTCGTATGTTCTTCCCCTAGCTTTCGCTTTAAATTCAAAACTTAGATCATTAAGATCGGATCAAAAGAGAAAAAAAATATCATTCATATCATTCCCTATGTGGAAAATATTTCTGCCATCAAATTGTTATCGCTTTGTGGTAAACATCAAATTCTTTCGAAAAACATATATTCCTTCCAAGAAAATATATTTCAAATTTCCAATTAACAATTCTATCCCATTGTTGTTGTTCACATTGACCGACTAAGATAAAGGTTAACTTTGACTATTGATGAAGTAGGCGATGCCTTCCTAACAACAATTACAACGCGCCTATACTACGCAACAATCAACTTCACAGCATCATTCAAACATAAGCCATACATACGCACACACATATGCACTCACACACATTATACGAAAGATAACAACACCCCAGCGGTAAGAACGAACCAACAGTACGAACATCAACAACACATTTTCCAATCATGATGCCTGTTATCGCCCGAGAGAAAACCTCGCTAACTTTTGGTTAGTTGGTGTTGGTAATTTAGTTTTGTAACCTTCTTAACGTATTGTTGGATGAGAGCTAATTGAATTCATTATCATAGATTGCGGTTTTTCATTATAGACAAGAAATAGCACAGGACTAAAAGCAACAACAACAACAACTGGTACAAGAACAACATCATCAATATTATAATCGGTAAGACAAGTACTTGCCTGGTCTAAGTGAAGCGATGCGAAGAACTAGTTAAGGGATACTTGACTACAATATTATGCACACATACACATTAAATATCGATTGGTATCGTTAACGTTATGAATACTTGTCTGTATTCTATGAATTTGAATTTTATTATAACGAAATTATTATAAAATTAACTTTATTGGTTAGTAAATTGAAAATCAAATTAGTAAAATTCTAAATAATGATAGTCATAGGCAGTAATTTTAATGCATGTTGTTGATGTAATATGAAATTTTCCATTGATTTTAGGTTCTTGAGAGAAGAACGAAATGTGTTTATATTTTTTTGTGTTTTGTGGAAAATTGCAAATGACATGCAATCCCCAAGAAAGGGTAAATCGTTTGGTTCGTTAGTTTGGACATATGTATTATTTTATTTTGAGAATTGTAGTAAAGTCTGATTATGAATATAAGATAGACATGTTTATTTTGAAAGTGGTTTAAGATTCCGATACAAATCGTCATTTTCTAGACAAGTTTATATAACATACTACGTTATATATTCTATCATGTTTAAGGATAGAAAGCCACAAACAAAATTCATACCACATAGCACTATTTTTGAAACAAAGTACGCTGTGCAAAACTTAAAAAAAACATGTACTTAAAATGGAATGAAAATATGTACATCTGAACCAAATTTTCCCAAATAATATAGGTCAATTTTTTTTCGGATAGCCCCCATATAGGGGTACCCCCATTTTCGGTATTTTGAAGTTCTTGAGCGCGTTTTTCAACCGAATTCGAAATTTGGTACATTGGGTTCTTATTTGGTGTCAAATATCTAAACCAAAAATTATAAACAACGGTCCACTTTTTCTGATAGTCGTATATGGTAAAAAATCTCCCTACCAAAAACTATTAATATTCACTCCATTTTAGGGGTAGTCCCCATATAACCCTTTTTATACCCTTCACCACACTGTGGTAAAGGGTATAATGTCTTTGTGCATATGTTTGTAACAGGCAAAAGGAAACGAGATAGACACACGGTTCCTTTTGAGAATATGCATAGAATAACTTTCTGAGTCGATTTATGCATGTCCGTCCGTCCGTCTGTAGATGTTAAATTGTAAACAAAGTACAGGTCGCATTTATAATCCGATTTGGATGAAATTTGGCACAAGTCACTTATTTGGCCGAAGGACGAACTCTATTGAAATTGGAGAAAATCGGTTCAGATTTAGATATAGCTCTCATATATATATTTTCGTCCGATGTAAGGTAAATGGGGCACCAAAGTCGCTCTATATCTTTCGATTTGAATGAAATTTGACACAGAGTACTGAATTAGGTCCATAATGATCTGTGCCAATTTTCGAGAAAATCGGTTCAGTGTTAGATATAGCTCCCATATATAGTTTCTTCCGATTTAAGGTAAATGGGACACCAATGTCCCTCTATATCTTTCAATTTGCATAAAATTTTGGCACAGGGTACTGAATTAGGTCCAGAATGATGTGTGCCAAGTTTGGAGCAAATCGGCACAGATTTAGATATAGCTCCCATATATAGTTTCGTCCGATTTAAGGTAAATGGGGCACCAAAGTCCCTCTATATCTTTCGATTTGCATGAAATTTGGCACAGCGTACTGAGTTAGTCCTAAAATGAAGTGTGTTAAGTTTCGTGAAAATCGGTTCAGATTTAGATATAGCTCCCATATATAGTTTCGTCCGATTTCATGCAATGGTGCCCCAAAGTCCCTATGTATCTTTCGATTTGTATGAAATTTGGCATAACGTACTGAATTGAACCTAGAATGATGTCTGCCAAGTTTCATAAAAATCGGATCTAGATATATATTTTTTCGTCCGATGAAGTAATTGACGCACCAAGAAACGAATATATGGCTGATAGGAACTAAACGTACCGAAATTAGTATAACTTAACCTGTGACAAGTTTCGGTGAAATCGTTTCATATTTGGGTATAGCTTCCATATATATTTTCGTCCGATTTTAAGTACATGTACATCAAACTCCTCATGTTTGTAAGATTGCCATCAAATTTTGCACAACGTACAAAATTGAGCCTAGAATAACGTAGTCACGTTTTCTAGAAGTACAGCCATATCCCAACGGATGACCTATTGATATTTGTTTGAAGTCGATTTTCATTGTCCTAAACGAATGACATGTTTATGGATATATCTAGTCCGATTCACATTTAGATAAATATCACATATTTTATTTCATCCAATTTCATGTTAATAATGCTGTTTAATATATGGGTGGTGAAGGGTTTCATATAGTCGGCCCCGTCCGACTTTACTACTTTCCTTACTGGTTTAAATTAAAATAGTTAGCTCATTTGTTCTGTATGTTGGGGTTATCCCCATATAGCTGTATTCCACCATAGAACATGGGATATTATGTAGACGAAATGTCAGTTCAGACCCTGCATAGTATGGAATTCCATATGTTTTAATCATTTTTCTATTGGAAGATATCGACATAAAAACTAGAACGTGAGGTTTGAGAATGAACTACATCGACACGCATTTGGGCCCAGGTCCTATATAAAACATCCTACATATTTAATATTTAGCGTGATGCACGGTATTGGGATTCAAAACTAAATTATTAGTTTGGAATTTGAGCTAAATCGGCACTTAAAACTCCAAGTATTCGCTAATTCTTACACAATGTTGTCAATATTGGTCCCGCTTTAGTATGCCTCTTATAAATTTGTCCTCAAAATTGGAGTATTTTCAGGATTTTATACAAATGTTTCACCCTACTTTGTCAACATTTTGGGGTTTTGAGATTTTAGGGAAAACCCCCTATTGAAATTGCTGAAATTTCTATATGGTTTACAACAATCGATTGGTAGAATTGTAGTTAAATGTATGTTCCCTTTTTTATATTCAACAATTTTTCAGTATTTCTATGGTGGAGGGTATGCAACACTTTTTCACTTGTTTTTAATTTAAACGTTTACAACTTTATTTCTCTGTTTATTCTAGAAGACCACGGTCTGATATTTAAACCTTCAGGGGTATGCAACTCAGTTCTCTTCCTTCCCTAATAGAACCCAAAGTATGTAGCTGCTCCGTTACATAAGTGAAGTGAAAACATAATGTTGTACACGAATGGGCTTATATATCTTACATATTTCGATATATTTGAACCCACCTGACATTGTTGCGAATCATGTTTTCCGGATATTCATGAAAAATTTTAAAGCGTCAAGCGATATCTGAGCGATTTTGGTACAACTCCCACATCCGAGTATATACATCCATTCTATAGAATTCTAATTTTGTAATTTTTCACACATATATAGTGGTTTGTCTGACCCGCTAATTATTGATTGATCACCCTAAAACTATATGTTTTTGGTAAATTTGATCTCTTAAATATTAACCAATTGCTACCAAAATAAGGGACTTATTTGGTCGGTGACGGACTTGCATGTTATGTTTCATACCGATTGGTCCATGATTATGGTCAGTGCTGTGTACCCAAAATTATGTGTACAAATGGGTCTAAGTTCTATATTTTGCGGCGTTACAAACTTTTGGGGCCACACAAACTCATATAAAACTCAGTAGAAATTTAGATTCAAATTCAAAGGAGTAGCTATTATAACAGAACCCATAGAGGAGCTCCACATAAATGTATCTGAATTTCTTTGTTTCCTACTAAATAATCAAAAATTGTATGCAGTTACAGCAGTTGGTTCATTGCCCATGGAAAATTATTACTCTTCATTCGTTTTATACGAACGACATATGTTCTTGTCGAAATGGAAAGGGTCAATCTATAGCCCCAAATTCCGAACTTAATGTGGGTTTGTAGAAATATTATCATTGAATCATATACTCCATTCTGTATCTAATATTGACGTCTTCGGAATGTTTTGTGAAGGAAACGTCAGAATGAGTAGGACATATCGCTTCCATATTTGATCTAGATATTTGATCCAAGGCCGGTGTATATCGAAATATATTTAAATTTTAATTCCGATAACACTTTGATCGAACTAATAATAATATCCAAATTGAATACAGCCCTTGTTATTATTAACCACCACTATTTTTTTATAATAATAAATCTATAAACTTTTTATACAATTTTGACGATTTGAATATTTGTTCAATGGGAAATTAGTTTACTTCTTCAATTTAGTTGATAAGGCCTACGTGAATTGCTCTTGATAAAGTATTCAACTTGAATAAATATACTACTTACACACACACGCGCACATAGACAATTGTAGTTTCACACACTTGTGAATTTAGTGAAAAATTATGTTAACTGCATGCTGTAATTTGCCGCAAAAATTCCCTGATAGTTTGTATGTATGTGTGTATGTTTTCAACATCTGTGTTTGCAAGCGTAATGCAGTTACTACTACATCAATATCAAATACGATTAATTGAAGAAGTCCTTTGAAATTAGTCCTTCCCTATCCACTGTAAATTGTCCTCCCCAAAAAAATGAAGCAACAACAATTTCCGTTTTGTTGCAAACGCGACAACAACTGCTGCGCGTTTGCAACAAAACGGAAATTGTTGTTGCTTCATTTTTTTGGGGAGGACAATTTACAGTGGATAGGGAAGGACTAATTTCAAAGGACTTCTTCAATTAATCGTATTTAGCAGATAGAAGAACTCTTATATTGATAGTAAATCTCTTTTATAGATAAAAGACCTCTTCGATAAAAGAAAAGCTCTTCTATAGATAGAAGACCTCTTTTATAGATAGACGACTTCTTCTGTAGATAAAATACTTTTTCTATAGATGCAAGATTTCTTCTATTGGTAGAAAAGCTCTTATGTAGATAGAAGACCTCTTCTATAGGTAGAAGAGCTCTTCTATAGACAGAGGACCGCTTCTATATATAGACTACTTCTTCTATAGATAGAAGACCTCTTCTACAAATATAAGACCTCTTTTATAGATTGAAGACGTTTTTTATAGATTGAAGATAGAAGAAGTTAGAAGACCACTTCTGTAGATAGAAGACCTCTTCTGTAGATAGAATACCTCTTCTATAGATAGAAGACCTCTTCTATAGATAGAAGACC
Source organism: Musca vetustissima (assembly GCF_032173495.1). Lineage (NCBI taxonomy): Eukaryota > Metazoa > Arthropoda > Insecta > Diptera > Muscidae > Musca > Musca vetustissima. Next base: position 27,973 of record NW_026883046.1, read on the forward strand.
TCTTCTATAGATAGAAGACCTCTTCTATAGATAGAAGACCTCTTCTATAGATAGAAGACCTCTTCTATAGATAGAAGACCTCTTCTATAGATAGAAGACCTCTTCTATTTATAGAAAACCTTTTCTATTTATAGAAGACCTCTTTGAATTACAAAATTCCACTGTAAAATTTATTCCTTCATTCCGAAAGTCTCACAGTGATAATTTTACCTTTTCATGCCTTTCGCATGCATATGCTTACGAATGTATGTGTGTATGCGTGTGAGAATACAATTTTATATGCATCCGTAGAACATAAAACCTAAGCATCGCGTGAAACACACATTGCATGACTGTTTTTAAGTGTCTGCACCGGAATCGGTTGCAGCTAAGAATGCGTGAACACTACCGCTACACTTCGACTACCACTGAAAGTGTTTTCTCAACGGAAATCATCTTCAAGCAAGTGATGGTGTCGTGTCGCTGGTATTTCGGTTTTGGTGGTATTTGTGGTATGACTGGTAGCTACCACATCGTACCGTACCGCACCACATCACACTTATTCATTTCTTCATTTATTTTCGTGTTGCAAGTGGCAACAAAATTTCCCATTGATTTTATGGAACTGCTTGCTGTTCGGTGAAAATCAAGAACCACCCCCACCGAAAAAATAAAATCTTGAACAAATTTACGACACGGAAGTAATAAATACTTATTATGTGTAATAGTAGCTTATGCTGCTGAAGGGAAGGGAACGAAACGGAGGAATATAAAAATAAAGAACGACTTTTTGGTAGCAATCTGTTTTGCTACTCCTTCATGCAATTAAGTGGCGGAAGCATATTGATTTTATTGCATGTGCTTGTGCTTGCGGAGGTTTTTTTTCCCTTTTTTGTTGGTGCTTAAGATTCATCAAATATTTAGTTGCATTTGAGCCAAAAGAAATGCATTCATTCGAAAGGAAAGGATGTTGTCAATGTGAAACGATGTATTAAGGATATATCTGGGTAGCTGCAAGTGACATGTTTGGTGTAAATTTTTATTCAATGTTATTTAAGGGTTTCAGTATTAAATAATTTTGTTCAAGTTTTAAAAAAAACGATATCTCTAAGGGAGGAGACTATAAAAATGTTCGGCCAGAATTTAACGCCTTGAGGATATGTCTTGCAATTTTGCAAATCATAATTTAATTGTATGCCAAATATATTTAGGGTCAGGAAAAAACAAAATTATTCACCATAAGACCCAAGTCGAACGAGGCTCACTTGATAAAAAATAACTCCACTTTGGGTATATACAAGAGGTTCTTTATGAATCACATATATATGGTTGATTTTTGGGAAGAAGGAAGTGTTTTATTAATTTTAAAGACTTTTCCTATAAATACAAGAACATTTCAATAGATGCACGACATCTTCTCTATATATGGGACCAATTATGTAGACAGAAGGGCTTTTCTATGGATATACTGCCCCAGATAAATATTGGAAACCTCTTGGATAGCTAGCAGGACGTACGCAGGGGGGCGGCACGAGGGGGGGATCACGCACCCCCCCCCCCCCCAATAAATTTTTAAACAGTAATTTTATGTTTGCAACAGTGAATTTTTTCATTTTGTACTACTGTAAATACGCCATTTCAAACCAGTAAGGAAAGTAGTAAAGTGAGACGGGCCGACTATATGATACCCTTCACCACTTTGGGTATATTCAACAGATGGGATCCTAACAGACGTCACATAAAGAGTTGCTTCTTACAAAGGGACAAACTTATGTAAATAAATTTAAAGCAAAATATCGAAATCTAAACCGATTTCATCAAAACTGGTCACATATTCTGCCACATTTCTCAATTTACTTATAAATCCAAATTTCCTGCACATGGAAGGATGCACCATTTACACAAAAACTGACGAAAATATGTATGGGAGCTATATCTAAATCTGAACCGAATTTTACGAAATTTAAAACACATAGTTCTGGACTTAATTCAGCATGCTATGCCAAATTTCGAAGGGTATATAGGGAATTTGGTGCACTATTTACCTAAAATCGGACAAAAATATATATGGGAGCTATATCTAAATCTGAACCGATTTTCACGAAATTGAACACACATCGTTCTAGACTTAATTCAGTACGCTGCGCCAAATTTCGTGCAAATCGAAGGATATATAGGCACTTTGGTGCACTATTTAACTAAAATCGGACGAAAATATATATGGGAGCTGTACCTAAATCTGAAGCGATTTTCACGGAATTTAACACACATCGTTCTAGGCTTAATTCAGAATGCTATGCCAAATTTCGAAGGGTATATAGGGACTTTGGTGCACTATTTACCTAAAATCCGACGAAAATATATATGGGAGCTATATCTAAATCTGAACTGGTTTTCACGAAATTTAACACACATCGTTCTAGGCTTAATTCAGTACGATGTGCCAAATTTCGTGCAAATCGAAGGATATATGAGGACTTTAGTGCACTAATTAACGAAAGTCGGATGAAAATATATATAGGAGCTATATCTAAATCTGAACCGATTTTTCCCAATGTCAATAGGGTTTGTTCTTGGGCCAAATAAGTGGAGTGTGCCAAATTTCATGCAAATCGGATCACAAATGCGATCCGAAATACATGGACGGACGGACAGACGGACGGACAGTGATTCTATGCATATTCTCAAAAGGAACCATGTGTCTATCTCGTTTTCTTTTATACCCTCCACCATAGTATGGAGGGTATATTAGTTTTGTTTTTCCGTTTGTAACGCATCGAAATACTCATTTCCGACCCTATAAAGTATATATTCTTGATCAGCGTAAAATTCTAAGACGATTTATGCATGTCCGTCTGTCCGTCTGTCTGTTGTAATCACTCTAGCGTCTAAACGAATTGAGATAGAGCCTCATATGAATATAGATCCATTTTTTCGGATAGCCCCCATATAAGGATACCCCCAATTTTCGGTATTTTGGGGTTCTTGAACGCGTTTATCAACCGAATTTGCTGCAATTTGGTATTTTGTAGTCGTATATGGTAACAAATCTCCCTACCAAAAATTATTAATATTCGCCCCCTTTTTGGGGTAGTCCCCATATAACCCCCTTTTTTATACCCTCCACCATAGTATGGAGGGTATATTAGTTTTGTTTTTCCGTTTGTAACGCATCGAAATACTCATTTCCGACCCTATAAAGTATATATATTCTTGATCAGCGTAAAATTCTAAGACGATTTATGCATGTCCGTCTGTCCGTATGTCCGTCTGTCCGTCTGTCTGTTGTAATCCCTCTAGCGTCTAAACGAATTGAGATAGAGCCTCAAAATTTCGCATAGAGTCGTCTTTTGTCTGCAGGCAGGTCAAGTTCGAAGATGGGCTATATCGGTCCACGTTTAGGCATAGCTCCCATATAAGGACACCCCCCAATTTTCGGTATTTTGAGGTTCTTGAGCGTGTTTTTCAACCGAATTCGCTGAAATTTGGTACTTTGAGTTCTTATTGGGTAGCAAATATCCCCACTAAAAATTATAAATAAAGGTCAATTTTTTCGGACAGCCCCATGTAAGGGTAACCCCAAAATTTCGGTATTTTGAGGTTCTTGAGCGTGTTTTTCAACAGAATTCGCTGAAATTTAGTACATTGAGTTCTTATTGGTTACCAAATAAACCTACTAAAAATTATAAATATAGGTCAATTTTTTCTGGTACCCCCCATATAACGGTACCCCTCAATTTTCGGTATTTTGGGGTTCTTGACCGCGTTTTTCAACGGAATTCGCTGAAATTTGCTATATTGGGTTCCTATTGGGTAATAAATTTCTCCACAAAAAATTATGGATATAGGTCCACTTTTTCTGGTAGTCCCCATATAAAGGTACCTCCTAATTTTCAGCATTTTGGGGATTTTGATCGTATTTTTCCGCCGAATTAGCTGTAATTTAGTATTTTGAGTTCTTAATAGGTACCAAATCTCCCCACAAAAAATTATGAATATAGATCCATTTTTTCGGATAGCCCCCATATAAGGATACCCCCAATTTTCGGTATTTTGGGGTTCTTGAACGCGTTTATCAACCGAATTTGCTGCAATTTGGTATTTTGTAGTCGTATATGGTAACAAATCTCCCTACCAAAAATGATTAATATTCGCCCCCTTTTTGGGGTAGTCCCCATATAACCCCCTTTTTATACCCTCCACCATAGTATGGAGGGTATATTAGTTTTGTTTTTCCGTTTGTAACGCATCGAAATACTCATTTCCGACCCTATAAAGTATATATATTCTTGATCAGCGTAAAATTCTAAGACGATTTATGCATGTCCGTCTGTCCGTCTGTCTGTTGTAATCACTCTAGCGTCTAAACGAATTGAGATAGAGCCTCAAAATTTCGCATAGAGTCGTCTTTTGTCTGCAGGCAGGTCAAGTTCGAAGATGGGCTATATCGGTCCACGTTTAGGCATAGCTCCCATATAAGGACACCCCCCAATTTTCGGTATTTTGAGGTTCTTGAGCGTGTTTTTCAACCGAATTCGCTGAAATTTGGTACTTTGAGTTCTTATTGGGTAGCAAATATCCCCACTAAAAATTATAAATATAGGTCAATTTTTTCGGACAGCCCCCATGTAAGGGTAACCCCAAAATTTCGGTATTTTGAGGTTCTTGAGCGTGTTTTTCAACAGAATTCGCTGAAATTTGGTACATTGAGTTCTTATTGGGTACCAAATAAACCTACTAAAAATTATAAATATAGGTCAATTTTTTCTGGTACCCCCATATAACGGTACCCCTCAATTTTCGGTATTTTGGGGTTCTTGACCGCGTTTTTCAACGGAATTTGCTGCAATTTGGTATTTTGTAGTCGTATATGGTAACAAATCTCCCTACCAAAAATTAATAATATTCGCCCCCTTTTTGGGGTAGTCCCCATATAACCCCCTTTTTTATATTAAAATAGTTATCTGATTTGTTACGCGTTTTAATAGTTATCTGATTTGATACGCGGGCTATATCAAAACTTGGACCCAGGGACCCCATGTTGGATTTCTATATTTGCTTTGACATGAGAAACATGTGTGCAAAATTTTGGCCGCCTATGTCAAGTGGTTCGGCAGTAAATGAGTTTATACCCAATTTTTGGGTAAAAACTCGGGTATTTACCCAAGTATTTACCCACGTCTTTAAAGTATCGTAAAACTATCCATTCTTAATCGATTTGATAACAGAAACCCAGAAATAGTGTGTAAGATGTTGTATTAGCGATTCAATATAGTAAATACCCACAAATGGGTATTTACCCAATTTACCGGGTATTTACCCTTTGGGTATTTACCCACTGCCCATCTCTAATAATGAACTATAACCCGCATTAAGACCTAGTCCCTGTATGGAGGTTCCAGACAAAGTGGACCGATATTCCCCATCTTCGAATTTGAACTGAGATTGGAAGAAATAATAAGAAGGACAAAGTTTGGATGAAATCTAAATTTTTTGAAGCGCATTTGGTCCAAAGATACATGGGGTCTAGAATCGATATTTCAATTAGCCACAGTGTATAATTATCCCTTAAAAATTACTGAATTCTTTATTATGGTTTACATAATCCCTGTTTAGAAATGTCGGTATAGGTCCACTTTTTGGTATGTTCCCATTATTTTCATTTCTAGTACCTGTCAGTATATCTATGGTGGAGGGTATCCAAAGTTCGGCCCGGCCGAACTTAACGCTTTTTCACTTGTTTTCTTTTTTGTTGGTGCATAAGCTTCATCAAATATTTAGTTGCATTTGAGCCAAAAGAAATGCATTCATTCGAAAGGAAAGGATGTTGTCAATGTGAAACGATGTATTAAGGATATATGTAGGTAGCTGCAAGTGACATGTTTGGTGTAAATTTTTATTCAATGTATTTAAGGGTTTCAGTATTAAATAACTTTCTTCAATTTTTAAAAAAACGATATCTCTAAGAGGGGAGACTATAAAAATGTTCGGCCGGAATTTAATGCCTTGAGGATATGTCTTGCAATATTGCAAATCATAATTTAATTGTATGCCAAATATATTTAGGGTCAGGAAAAAACAAAATTATTCACCATAAGACCCAAGTCGAACGAGGCTCACTTGATAAAAAATAACTCCACTTTGGGTATATACAAGAGGTTCTTTATGAATCACATATATATGGTTGATTTTTGGGAAGAAGGAAGTGTTTTACTAATTTTAAGAACTTTTCCTATAAATACAAGAACATTTCAATAGATGCACGACATCTTCTCTATATATGGGACCAATTATGTAGACTGAAAGGCTTTTCTATGGATATACTGCCCCAGATAAATATTGGAAACCTTTTGGATAGCTAGCAGGAACGTACGCAGGGGGTGGCCCAGGGGGGGGCCCCCCCCAAATTAATTTTTTCACAGTAATTTTATGTTTGCAACAGCGAATTTTTTCATTTTGTACTACTGTAAATACGCCATTTCAAACCAGTAAGGAAAGTAGTAAAGTGAGACGGGCCGACTATATGATACCCTTCACCAATTTGGGTATATTCAACAGATGGGATCCTAACAGACATCACATAAAGAGTTGCTTCTTACAAAGGGACAACCTTATGTAAATAAATTTAAAGCAAAATATCGAAATCTAAACCGATTGCATCAAAACTGATCCAAATTTCGTGCAAATGGAAGGATATATAGGGACATTTGTGCACCATTTACACAAAAACTGACGAAAATATATATGGGAGCTATATCTAAATCTGAACCGAATTTTACGAAGTTTAAAACACATCGTTCTGGACTTAATTCAGAATGCTATGCCAAATTTCGAAGGGTATATAGGGAATTTGGTGCACTATTTACCTAAAATCGGACAAAAATATATATGGGAGCTATATCTAAATCTGAACCGATTTTCACGAAATTGAACACACATCGTTCTAGACTTAATTCAGTACGCTGCGCCAAATTTCGTACAAATCGAAGGATATATAGGCACTTTGGTGCACTAGTTAACTAAAATCGGACGAAAATATATATGGGAGCTGTACCTAAATCTGAAGCGATTTTCACGGAATTTAACACACATCGTTCTAGGCTTAATTCAGAATGCTATGCCAAATTTCGAAGGATATATAGGGACTTTGGTGCACTATTTACCTAAAATCCGACGAAAATATATATGGGAGCTATATCTTAATCTGAACCGGTTTCACGAAATTTAACACACATCGTTCTAGGCTTAATTCAGTACGATGTGCCAAATTTCGTGCAAATCGAAGGATATATGAGGACTTTAGTGCACTAATTAACTAAAGTCGGATGAACATATATATAGGAGCTATATCTAAATCTGAACCGATTTTTCCCAATGTCAATAGGGTTTGTTCTTGGGCCAAATAAGTGGAGTGTGTCAAATTTCATGCAAATCTGATCACAAATGCGATCCGAAATACATGGACGGACAGTGATTCTATGCATATTCTCAAAAGGAACCATGTGTCTATCTCGTTTTCTTTTTCCTGTTACAAACATATGCACAAAGACATAATAACCTGTACTACAGTGTGGTGAAGGGTATAAAAAGAATTTGGTTCAAGAATCCCAAAATACCGAAAATTGGGGGGTACCCTTATATGGGGGCTACCCGAAAGAATTGGCCTATATTTATAATTTATAGTGGCGAGATTTGCTACCTAATAAGAACTAGATGTACTAAATTACAGTCAATTCGGTCGAAAAATACGATAAGAACCCCCAAAATACCAAAAATTTGGGGGTACCTTTGTATGGCGACTACCAGGAAAACTGGACCTATATTTATAATTTTTGGTGGAGTAATTTGGTACCCAATAAGAACCCAATGTACAAAATTTCAGAGAATTCAGTTATAAAACGAGCCCAAGAACCCGAAAATACCGAAAAATGGGGGTACCCTTATATGGGGGATATCCGAAAAAATTGACCTTTATTTATAATTTTTGGTAGGGAGATTTGCTACCAAATAAGAACTCAAAGTACCAAATTTCAGCGAATTCAGTTAAAAAAAGCGCTCAAGAACCTCAAAATACCGAAAATTTGGGGGTACCCTTATATGGGAGCTATGCCTAAACGTGGACCGATTTTCTCCAATTTCAATAGTGTTCGTCCTTGGGCCAATTAAGTGACCTGTGCCAAATTTCATCCAAATCGGATGATAAATGCGACCTGTACTTTGTTAACAAAAATATATGGACGGACAGACGGACGGACAAAAGGATCTCAATTTTTTTGCCTGTTACAAACATATGCACAAAAACATAATACCCTGTACCACAATGTGGTGAAGGGTATAAATATACCAAAAGTGGTGAAGGGTATCTTATAGTCAGCTCCGTCCGACTTAACCACATTTCTTTCTGGTTTTCATTAAAATCTGATGTGATTTTATATATTTGATTATCGTTGGGTAGAAAGTTTCCATAGCAAAAATTTGAATATTGTATCAAGTTTCACTGAAGCCCGACATTTATTTGTTTTTTTTTCATATCTCTCAATCAAATAACCTATTAGGTGGTACATTTTACATTCTCAGTGGGTGTAAAATCGTCCTATCAAAATATCTGTTGAAAGTTGGGTGTAGCGCCCGTTAACTCCAAGTATCGTTTTTCTACGATTACGAAGAGGCTAAGTAAACATTTTCTTCACAGAGCATATTCTATATATCTAGATCCTAGGCAAATTTTCCAACCTAAGTATCTGTAATTTGTTATTTTGCTTTCTAACCACGAGGTCTCATATAAAAGACGGAACACCTTTTATGTATTTTGAAGGTTTGCCTTATTGTGGAGGATACAAATAGTTGGGTTCAATCAAACTAATTTTCGGCATTTTGAGAGTTTTAGCTGCATTTTCCAAACGTTAAGGCACTAATTTGGCTTTTCGAGTTTTAAGGGTTTTAGAATCATATTGAGACAGATCGCCAAAATTTTGCAAAGAGTTGTCTTTTGTTACGCTGGCAGGACAAGTTCTTCATCGGTCTACGTTTGTTTCATAGCCCCAATATCTGTCCACTTTTCGGGTAGTCTCCGTATAAAGCTAACCTCAGTATTTAGTATTTTGAGAATTTTAGATTATCTTTGTATTATAAATCAATATTTATATTGGTCCACTTTTCCGGGACATAAATACCCCATAGTGTTAGTGTCGGTATTTTGGGGAGTAATATCTAATCCTTATTAGGAACCAGTCAAATATAACGATATCCTTAAATTTTGGATATTTTGATCAATGAAGTCGACCCCTAGTTAGCATTCGAACCTAGGTTCCCACAGCAACACAATAATTATTGACACACCACCCTACACCACTGCCATTGATCTCTACGTTTCTCTGGATCCATATTCCGAGCCTTTGTAACATTTCCGATATTTTCACTCTTTTTTCCGATTAGTTCAGCTTCTCGTTTCCGAATCATGGAGTAAAAATTAACTTCAGAAGATCCAAATTGTATTATTTTACACAAAAAGGATTTGGTTCACTGTCCCACTAAATATTGCCCTTTATTATCTAGACAACAATGAAATTTCGTATATTAGATAGCCTTTCCCATGGAAACGTTGTTATCTTCGGCTGATAATTACGTCTAGAGCGAAAAGAAATCCAGAAAAATTTAGTTTTTGGTCTTTTTCATACTCGAAGTATCATCTTATGATCACCGAAAATTGTACGCATTGTCCTTGACCATAACCGAGACCTCATGCAATGGTAAAGGTAATACTAGTCAATTTCAGAATAGATAGACCACTGCCATGTATCTCCTATCTCCATGTAACTCCCACATCCGAGTACTTACATTAGCATAATTGGTATTGATTTAAAGGACAACCACTCCTCTTGGATTTACTTCACGGGTCCATGTCCTTCATTGTATCATATTTCACACAAAAGTCTGGGTCCATTTGATTTGCTAAATATTGACAGATCTTCATCAACACAGTCATACTTATTCCCTTCCCTAAGTATAATTTCGTATTGTTCGGGTCATAATTGTGGCCTGTATTCTTACTTACTTAGCTGGCTTGTTACAGAACGGTTGTTCCATAAGCCGAGCTTAAAAAAGATTTCCAAGCGCGTCGTTCTTGTGCGCAAATCCACCAATTTGGAAGACCAAGTTCCAAGATGTTGTGGCCTGTGTTGCTATCAGAAAAATAGATATAATTATGGTTTTTGGTCCATTCCATCCCCTTAAATATTAATCGATCATTACCAAAAACAATAGTCGTTGTCAGGGGTAACCAGTAAGGAAAGTAGTAAAGTCAGACGAGGCCGACTATATGATACACTTCACCACTTTGGGTATATTCAACAGATGAATCCTAACAGACTTCGTATTTTTAAAGGACTAGTAAACTGAAATTGGATTCATAAACATCTCATTCTCCAACCGATACCAAATTTTTCATTTGGTCACATATAGAAGCAATATCTAAATCTGAACCGATTTTCAGGAAACTTAACACACATAATTCTAGGACTAATTCATTACGCTGTGCCAAATTTCGTGCAAATCGAAAGATATATAAGGACTTTGGTGCACCATTTACATGAAATCGGACGAAAATATATATGGGAGCTATATCTAAATCTGAACTGATTTTCAGAAAACTTAACACACATCATTCTAGATCTAATTCATTACGCTGTGCCAAATTTCGAGCAAATCGGAAGATATATAGGGACTTTAGTGCACCATTTACATTAAATCGGACGAAAATATATATGGGAGCTATATATAAATCTGAACCGATTTTTCCCAATTTCAATAGGGTTCGTCCTTGGGCCAAATAAGTGACCTATGTCCAATTTCATCTAAATCGGATGATAAATGCGACCTGTACTTTGTTCACAAAAATACATGGACGGACAGACGGACGGAAGGACATTCGTAAATCGAACCATGGGTCTATCTCGATTATTTTTGCCTGTTACAAACATATGCACAAAGACATAATACCCTGTACCACAGTGTGGTGAAGGATATAAAAACAGGCTCTACATGCATAATTTCGTGACGATTCGTTCATAACTTTGGCCTATTTCGGGTTCACCTACATAAAGATTCCGTTAATTAAAATGGGGTTTTAGCCACGCTCTCCAAATACTTTCGGCGTAGAACAGTTCCACGTTGTGTTTGACCCTTTATGTCAAATAAATGTCATTCGACCTAGTCGAAAATGGTAATATACTGCATTTGATCAGATCCCGAGGAACCATGTTCAAATATAGCAAAACCAACTAAATACGTTAAATCAATTTTTCCCCCAGGTGTCTTTAATTACATTCACTATATACCTCTTTGTAGCACATACCTACAAATCGACATAGAAATCAACATCTGCTACAAATCTTTACAATTAGGAAATGAAGAAAGTGTTCACCGCAGCACATCACACTTGTTCGCTGAGTTCGTTCTCTCTCATTAATAATCAAATGACAAAGTACATTCTCACTGATTGTTGTCAAAGCATTCGCATGATAGAAAAAAAGAAGCGAACAAACGAACCGACACATTTCCCATTTCTTGTTCTGTTCTGCGTTTAGAGAAATAAAAATGTTTTCTAAATCCTGTTTACAACCGAAAATTGCCTGTGTTTTTGTGAAGTTTTTCGGTGTTGGTTGTTGCAACATTGTAACATGTTTTCCTGTGTTGTTGAAATGACAAGTGCGTTGTGTCGTACTCGTCGTCATCGTCATTGTGCGGGTGGTGTAGCAGTAACAACAGCAACACCACTTAGAACAAAGAGAAGCTTTTCTGAACAACCAACGCACACATCAACAATTAACATGAACACGACGAACATTTTGATGGCAGCTGCAAAAGTAACAGCAACAACAACACCACCACCAAGAACAACATCCCCGCACATACAGCTGTACAAATTTTTCTAAGTTTTTCAGCGGTTAAATTAGAAAAGTTTTAATAGACTCGAAAAGCATATGGGTTGCTTCCTTGCTTGCTTAAGTACAAATAGGTACTCGTACATACAAGCTGCAGCAATTTTGATAATTGGTGGTGGTGCTGTTGTTGTTGTTGGTTTCGTAGAAGACTCAGGTAAATTGATGCACTTTTAAGTAGTTCTTTGTTTCATCGCCTCAAGAGAGTGAATGTGTGTGCACGCGCGAAATTTCTATTGCAGTGAATTTTTTAAGAATTTGTTAACGTAAGTGAATGTTCAAAAAATTAATTAAAATACATGGTTTCGGTTTTAATAAATATCTAATCTGAAATAAGAAAATTAAAAAAATAGACATGTTAGTTTAAATCAGACCTCGCACTACTTCTAATGAAGCTATTAGTTGTGAATATACTTTACTACTACTCTTACGATATTTAGGAATAATTTAACAATCCTGATTTATACGCAGAACAATGTGTTTCGATATGGCTCTTATATTAGGGCGTCCGTACTCAATTACTAGGAAGTGAAATCGTGAAATAACCGAACTAAGGGGATGTGCATGGAAAAAACTGAACGACTTCACTAACAAACCAGTAACTAAAGTTCAAAAGTCGGACGGGGCCGACTATATGATAGCCTTAACCACTTTGTGTGCATACAAGAGATGTTAATATCTATAAAATCCTGTAGATAGAACAGACATATAATCTTTGGAGGACCACTGAGATAAAATCGGGCGAAATTAATTGTGCTTTTTTTGCAAAATAGTCAGGCTTAATCCCAGTTTGTTGTTTTTATAAAAAACAAATATTTATTAGTGGGGAATGTATGGCATTGTTCGCCGAGGGGTAAGGCAGGGAAGACTATAGTTTCGGAACTCGCCACTGATCCTCATCAGTTCCCTTAGTTTTTTGTTGGGATATTCTCCCCAGAAGCTATTAATAGCTTCTTTACAAAAAACCTATCAAACCCAAATGTCTCTTGTGACAATTCGAAGTTCTTACGTTACCAGCGATACGACTCCAATGAGAAGTTCGTTTCGTTGGCGCCTGACTTCGTGGCATTTACAGACAACTACAATACATTTCCCACTGCTATGTGTCGTCACTTTGTGACGAATGCACATAACGTTGTTGTTGGTATTGCTAGTCAGGCGCCAACGAAACGAACTTCTCATTGGGTTTGAAAGGTTTTTTGTAAAGAAGCTATTAAGGGGACCCCCCCATTCTCGGGGTCAAAATTTTTTTTGATTTAATTCGATTCTACACTAATTCAAGAATGTCTCTACAAAATTTCAAGTGAAAATCTCAAGAACTCTTGAAGATATAGCCGATTTATTGTGTCAGCATCAAGTGACGGCTAAAGGGCTTCTCAAACTTTAAACGCGTTTTTCTCTTTTGCGAATGGCGGGCACGATAACTCAAAAACTAATAATCCAATCGGTTTCAAATTTTGACACGTTTCTCTGGGAGTGTGTAGCTCTCGTATGAACTAGGATAAAGCCAATCGGTGAAGATCTTCCTTATTTTTATACCCTCCACCATAGTATGGAGGGTATATTAGTTTTGTTTTTCCGTTTGTAACGCATCGAAATAATCATTTCCGACCCTATAAAGTATATATATTCTTGATCAGCGTAAAATTCTATGACGATCTAAGCATGTCCGTCTGTCCGTCTGTCCGTCTGTCTGTCTGTCTGTCTGTTGTAATCACTCTAGCGTCTAAACGAATTGAAATAGAGCCCCAAAATTTTGCATAGAGTCGTCTTTTGTCTGCAGGCAGGTCAAGTTCGATGATGGGCTATATCGGTCCACGTTTAGGCATAGCTCCCATATAAGGGTACCTCCCATTTTTCGGTATTTTGAAGTTCTTAAGCGTGTTTTTCAACCGAATTCGCTGAAATTTGGTACATTGGGTTCTTATTGGGTACTAAATGCCTCCACAAAAAATTATTAGTGTAGGTCCACTTTTTCTGGTAGCCCCCATATAACGGTACCTCCTAATTTTCGGTATTTTGAGGTTCTTGAGCGCGTTTTTCAACCGAATTAGCTGAAATTTAGTACATTGGGTTCTTATTGGGTACCAAATATCCCTACTAAAAATTATATATATAGGTCCACGTACATGGGGTTCTATTGGGTACCAAATTTCCCCTCTAAAAATTATAAATATAGGTCCACTTTTTCTGGTAGCCCCCATATAAGGGTACCTCCCAATTTCCAGTTTTTGGGGGGTTTTGACAGGATTTTTTCCACCTAATTGACTGTAATTTAGTAATTTGAGTTCTTATTGGGTAGCAAATCTCTTCACAAAAAATTATAAATATAGGTCAATTTTTTCGGGCAGCCCCCATATAAGGGTACCCCCGATTTTCGATATTTTGAGGTTCTTGAGCGCGTTTTTCAACCGAATTCGCTGAAATTTGGTAATTTGTAGTCGTATATAGTAACAAATCTCCCCACCAAAAATTATTAATATTCACCGCTTTTTAGGGGTAGTCCCCATATAACCCCCTTTTTTATATTAAAATAGTTTACTGATTTGTTCCGTGTGTTGCGGTTGGTTAGTCGTTACGGGGAATAGTCAATTTTTACCCTACAAAGACTATTTAGCCATCTGTTGTAAGCATTCCACATTCTAAAGATATTGTGATAAAAAAACTCAAACATGATGATAATGAAATATATCGGCAGACATTTAAGCATATCCTCAATATCGTGATACCTCCTGAAGGAAAGAATTGAGAAAAACAATTAAAATATTGGGTTTAAAATTGGCATATACCGGTCATTAATTAGACATAGCCCTCATATAATTATATCCCCAAATATTCACTATTTCCTACACTATGTAATCAATATTGGTCCCTCTTTAGGCATAGCCTCATATAACTTTGTAATCTAAATTATAGTAGTTTGAGGATTTCATACTCTACAATGCGTTATCAATATCAGTCCACTTTTTGGATCTTACAGATTTTAGGAAAAATCCCCATTAAAAATTGGCGAAGTTTGTATTTGATGTACATAATGGTTTACATAAATCGGTATTATCGGTATGTGCCCACTTTTTGGTATGTTCCCTATATTTTCATTGCATTTATCTGTCAGTATAACTATGGTGGAGGGTATCCAAAGTTCGGCCCGGCCGAACTTAACGCTTTTTTACTTGTTTAACTTGGTTTTTTGTAAAAAATCGGCTATTTTCCAAAAATATTTTTTCAAAGGTCCGCCATTTTGTTACTTGTTGTGCGAAGTAAATAATCCTAGTTCATACGAGAGCCAGACATGTCCTCTTTCTAGCACCGTTGGAATTTTCGGATTCCGATGTTCCAGTGAGGAGTTATCATGCCCGCCATCGAAAATATGGACTTTACTTTGAACACAAAAAACAACAACAAAGAACAACAACAAATTTTGGTAAATTATTTTTCTTCCTTTTTAAATCTTCAAATATATATGTGCCAAGTTACAAACCTTAACAACCATTGGTATTCATTTACCAGCCCATTTAAAATCTTAAAAATAAAGAATCGAGAATGGGGGGGGGTTCCCTTAATAGCTTCTGGGGAGAATATCCCAACAAAAAACTAAGGGAACTGATGAGGATCAGTGGCGAGATCCGAAACTATAGTCTTCCCTGCCTTACCCCTCGGCGGACAATGCCATACATTCTGCACTAATAAATATTTGTTTTTTATAAAAACAACAAACTGGGATTAGGCCTGACTATTTGGCAAAAACAAAATACAAATGGTATCCCAAATTACCCGCCAAACACTACTGACATTAATTGTGCTATCTAGAAAGATATTTGAACCAATTGAAAAAACCCCATACATATACCATTCTGAAATCAATGAAAAATTGCATGCCAAACGGGCAGACTTGGATTATTTGATGTACCACTTGTATAAAATCGAGTAAATTTATGTATGGGGACTATATATATAATACCATCTGCCAAATTTCGTGTAAATCGAACTCACTTACGCAATTTGGTGCACCATTTACATAAAATCGATATAAAAGACATATATCATAACATATATATAAGATTTATATCAAAATCTGAACCGATTTCAGCAAACCTTATCACACATCATTTTTTATACCCTTCACCACACTGTGATACAGGGTATTATGTCTTTGTGCATATGTTTGTAACAGGCAAAAGGAAACGAGATAGAAACATGGTTCCTTTTGAGAATATGCATAGAATCACTTTTTAAATCGATTTATGCATGTCCGTCCGTCTGTCTGTCCATGTTAAATTGTAAACAAAGTACAGGTCGCATTTATTATCCGATTTGGATGAAATTTGGCATACCTCACTTATTTGGCCCAAGGATGAACCTTATTAAAAAATCGGTTCAGATTTAGATATAGCTCCCATATATATTTTCGTCCGATTTAAGGTAAATGGGGCACCAAAACCCCTATATATGTTTAGATTTGCACGAAATTTGGCATATTTGGCATTTATATTTGCACGAAATTTGGTACAGCGTACTAAATTAGGTCTAGAAAGATGTGTGTTAAATTTCCTGAAAATCGGTCCAGGTTTAGATATAGCTCCCATATATATTTTCTTCCGATTTAATGTAAATGGTCAACCAAATACCCCATATACCTTTCGATTTGCACGAAATTTGGCACAGCGTAATGAATTAGGTCTAGAATGATGAGTGTTAAGTTTCCTGAAAATCGGTCCAGATTCAGATATAGCTCCCATATATATGTTCTCCCGATTTTAAGGACATATATATATGTATATATGGTCCTTCAAAAATTCGACGTCTGTTTGGATTCATCTGTTGACTAGACCCAAAGTGGTGAAGGCTATCATATAATCGGCCCCGTCCGACTTTACTACTTTCCTTACTGGTTCTTAATTGCAAAATCTGAACCGAACTAAATCTGAACAAAATTTCTCATACATAAGTATGAACCTAATTCAGTGCGCTGTGCAAAAGTTTTGTATCAATCGGACAAATATTGGGAGTTTGGTGCATCATTTACATAAAATCGGACGAAACTATATATGGGAGCTATATCTAAATCTAAACCGATTTTCTCCAATTACAATAGGGTTCTTCCTTGGGCCATATAAATGAACTGTGCCAAATTTCATCCAAATCGAATCATAAATGCGACCTGTAATTTGTTCACAAAAATACATGGACGGACGGACATGCATAAATCGACTCAGACAGTGATACTATGCATATTCTCAAAACGAGCCATATGTCTATCTCGATTCCTTATGCCTGTTACAAACATATACAAAGTACAGGGCACAGAAGGCTTCAAAGTATAGCCTAATATTGGACATTAAGTATTAGCCCCATTTTCTGTATTCTGGGTTAAATCCAAAAATTTACTTTTTCTCCCCATTCAATTTTCGTCGACGTAGGTTAAGTTTCATTCACTCCATTTTTTAAAAAAATATTTCAGTGATTTTTTTCTAAAAGCATAAATTGAGATATTGATATAAAATGAATACTAATGGACTATCAGCTCGGACGCAGATCAGGATATTATACTCTTACTTTTAATATGCAAAATCGAAACAGGAATCGATAAAAGTAGATTTATTTAATGAATATTTTTGATACCAGTTGTGTACATTATGTTCGTATGCGACATATTATACCACCTGATGAAAGATTTATTTTTATATACGATCATTAAGGCGGATCATCCGTTGGACTGTATAATGGAAGAGGGTTATTGATAGATTATGGATTTTTTATAATTAATTTAAAGGTTACTGTGAAGTGAACGTTTGTCTGTCCTCGTTAAAATATAAACAAAGTATATGTCGGATTTATAGTCCGAATGCGATGAAATTTTGCACATCCCTCTTATTTGGTTAAAGGACTAACCCTATTGAAATTGAAAAAATATCGGTTCAGATTTGGATATAGATCCCAAATATATTCTCGTCCGATTTAATGTAAATGGTGCAACAAAGTCCCTATATATCTATTTATTTGCACAAAATTTGGCATAGAGTTCTGAATTAAGTCTAGAATGATGTGTGTGCGTTTCCTGAAAATTGGTTCAGATATAGATTTGGCTCCCAGATATGTTTTCGTCCGATTTTAAGTAACTGGTGCACCAAACTCCTAATGTTTGCCTTATTAAACACGAAATTTTGCACAACTTATCTAGTTGAGACTAGAATGACTTTATTGTGTTTTGTTGAAATTGGTGCAGATGCATACATAGCTTCAATATATTTTTCGAACGGGTGTCTCGTAGAGATTAAAATTTGAACAATATCGCATGCCAAATATCATGTATCAAGTTTGCTTTAAATCGATATACATAAATGTATCCCATTGTACGCAAATGACTATAATATATACATTGTACGCAAATGACAATTTCATATCAACGTTCATTAGGATATAGATGTAGAACATATCCAAATGAAGGGTATCACATAGTCGGCCCAGTCCGACTTTACTACCTTCCTTACTGGTTTTTGTTGGGAAAAGGCGCTGTTCTGCAGCATATGTAGATATTGATTAAAATAGATTCAACGTGTCGAACCTCCCCCAAACACCGCATATTTGAGGGTACCTTTATATGAGGTTTACCTCAAAACTTGGATCAGTATTAATAACCTTTACTAGGAAGGTTCGCTATACATTGCGAATCCAAATCTAGAAATTTTAGAGGAATTTTCGGTGCCACATTGGGTATATAAAAGAAATACCTGCCAATCTATAACAGGTCATTTTGAAATCTCTAATAAATTTGTCCATGTCAATTGGGTAGACTTATGGTCTTAGTAGACCCATTTATATTATGTTGGGACAAAAGTTTGGCAGTTGCAGCATTTCAAGAATATATTCAAAACATAATACGCTCCATTTGGTACGTGGTACAAATTTTGCTTGTTTTTAATTTAGATCTATGTTTATCTGAAATATATAACCTAAGCTATTTGATGTAAGCTCGACACACGTCATTCTAAACTTATTGCGGTACGCTGTGAAAACTTTCATCGCAATTGTGCAGAAATCGTAAAACCGGACAAAAGAATATTTGGATTTAGAGATCTGAGATAAT
>NW_026883047.1:0-46030 GCF_032173495.1 Musca vetustissima
AATATTTTGTTTTATTTAGCGTTAAAAATTACTTTAGATAAATAACATTTAATATGTTTGCTAATTTGATGAGTTGTGAGATTTTTTTTGAGAGGGGGAGAGGAGACTACCAAGCAGTGGTGTAGCATAAAGAGGTACAATATGGAAAACAGGAATACAGGAATATGTATTACCTAAGATACCAGTAGGATTTATTGGAAGTTGAGATTACATCAGAAACTTTATATTGTCTTCTAATGGGCCATATATTTCCGAATAATTTATTCTTATTTCAAAATGGTCAGACTGAATCTTCCTTTATACTTTTATATATATAATCTAAATTTATTTTATAAATTTGTAATAAAAATATGCCTACGATCACCATAGATGCTCACCTCTTCGCTTTATTTTTCGATTCTCAACAAACTCAGCCAGCCACGTTTCTCACCTGCAATTGCTTCAAACACAAAATTTTTTGTAATTATCAGCACAATAATTGCCTACCTTAGCAGTAATTTAGTATTAATGAACACATATTTTTTTTTTTTTTTTGTTTCTCTCATATATCAATATGTATATTTTTAACCATATTACTATTTAAATTAGGAATTTATTACTATTTAATGTGTGTGTGTGTGTGTATTTAGGCTCAACAAAAAAATGGACAATTATTTATGTTTATTTATTTATAACTCTATTAAATATTTGCTCATTTCGAATTCCGTGGAGATAGACAATTGCTTTTTCTATCGTTTGAAATTTAATGTGTTGTTAATTAAGAGATTTAAATATTTAAATATATGGATGTAGATTTTTTTCGGAAATCAAAAATATATGAACTCAAAGTTAAACAAGTGGAAAAGCGTTAAGTTCGGACGGGCCGAACTTTGGATACCCTCCACCATAGATATACTGACAAGTACTAGAAATTAAAAAAATATAGGGAACATACAAAAAAATGGACCTATACCGACATTTCTAAAAACGGATTATGTAAACCATAATACAAATTTCAGAAATTTTTAATGGATAATTATACCCTCAGCCTTATGGCTAATGAGGGTGTATCCACTTTAACACGGTTAAAATGGATACCCTCCACCATAGTTATACTGACAGATACATGCAATGAAAATATAGGGAACATACCAAAAAGTGGGCATATACCGATAATTCTACAAACCGATTTATGTAAACCATTATGTACCCCAAATACAAACTTCAGCAGTTTTTAATGGGGATTTTTCCTAAAGTTATATGAGGGTACAAAGTTATATGAGGGTATGCCTAAAGGGGGACCAATACTGATTACATTGTTTAGGAAATAGTGAATATTTGGGGATATCATTATATGAGGGCTATGCCTAATTAATGACCGGTATATGCTCATTTTGAACCCATATTACAATATCTTTAGAAGGTGGAATGCTTACAACAGATGGCTAAATTGTCTTTGTAGGGTAAAATGTTACTATTCCCCGTAACGACTACCCAACCGCAACACACGGAACAAATTAGATAACTATTTTAATATAAAACCAGTAAGGAAAGTAGTATAGTCGGACGGGGCCGACTATATTATACCCTTCACCACTTTGGATATATTCTACATATGTATTCTAACATATGTAGAATATATCTGAACCGATTTCAGGGAAACTTGCCGGAGACTAATTTATATTACATCAGTACGTTGTGTCAGTCAGCCTAGCTATGGATCTTTTCACGAAGCTTAGCAACATCATTCTAGACTTAATTCTGTACCCTATACCAAAGTTCGTGCAAATCGAAAGATATGTAGGGACTTTGGCGCACCAATTATATAAAATCGGACGAAAATATATATGGGAGCTATATCTAAATCTAAACCGATTTTCAGGAAACTCTTAACACACATCATTCTAGACCTAGTTAATCACGCTGTGCCAAATTTCGAGCAGGTCGAAAAATATTTAGGGACTTTCGCGCACCTTTTACCTTAAATCGGACGAAAATATATATGTGGGAGGTATATCTAAATCTGGACCGATTTCCAGGAAACTAAGCACACATCATTCTAGACATAATTCATTACGCTATGCCAAATTTCGTACAAATCGAAAGAAATGTAGGGACATTGGTACACCATTTACCTTAAATCGGACGAAAATATTTATGGGAGCTATATCTAAATCTGAACCGATTTTTCCCAATTTCAATAGGGTTCGTCATTGGGCCAAACAAATGAGCTGTGCCAAATTTCATCCAATTCGGATCATAAATGCGACATGTACTTTGTTTACAATTCAACATGTACAGACAGACGGACGGACATGCATAAATCGACTTAGAAAGTGATTCTATGCATATTCTCAAAAGGAACCATGGGTGTATCTCGATTAGTTTTGCCTGTTACAAACATATACACAAACACATAATACCCTGTACCACAGTGGGAGCTATATATAAATTGCAACCGATTTTAACGAAACTTAACACAAATCATTTTAGGCTTAATTCAGTACGCTGATCTATTCAGTACGCTTAAATCAGACGAAAAATATATATGAGAGCTATTTATAAATCTGAACCGTTGTTCCCAGTTTCAGCAGGGTTCGGCCTTGGGCCAAATTAAAAATACTAAAAATCTTCAATATTCTTCCATTTAGTATTGCCTTTTTATATATTTCTTCTGGTTCGTTGAATAAATAATTTGTTTTTGTCACAGTTACTATTTCTCTCAGCAGTAAGTCAAATTTTGGAATGGTAGTTTGAGCGTCGTTCGACTTTAATCCCCATTCAGTAATGCCATTGTTAAAGAAAGATTTCAATTTTCATTTTCCAAAAAAAAATTTTATAACAAATAACCATCATCCTCTTAACTTCCCTGTATGTCCTCCTCTTTGATCCCCCCACAAAAATGTATATGTGACCATATGTGTAACACAATATTTATGTACATATATATATATACTTTTTAAAGGTATTCCAATAAGACTTAAAACCATAAAATTTAAATTTTCCGTACTTGAGAAATGTCCTGTTGTCGAACAACACCCCCTCAATTACATGGTGGTGGTAGCAATTTAAAACAGTCTTTATTTTCTTTTTTTTTCAAAAACAAAGGAAAGAAAACTTTTACATGTGTTGCGGTTGTAGATAATTGAGGTATTATAACACCGTCAGTGATAGTAGTAAAGTAAAAAAACGTATTCCTTTGTGTAACGGTGAGGGGTTGTAAGTCATTGGCATTTAGTGGTCAGGCCTGCCAAAGGATCTTCACGCTGTTATTGCATATTTTCATTTTCCAGAACGGGATGGGGGGTAGGTTGAAACTTTATTGCAATTTAATACCTATCAAACATGTGGTTTTTATGTGAATATTTTATTATTTTCATTTTAGAATTTTTTACACTTTCTATCATCTCCATCCTACTCCAGTGCATTTCTTATTTTTATACACTGACATTACAAATTAAGTCATGCCCATACATTTTGTATTGTTTCGACTTTTTTGGAGAAGATACCACCAACACCACCATCTTTCATAAAGGACCTTCCTCCCACCGTATATGTGTGTGTGCAGCAAATGTTGTGGTTGCTTCTCAAAAAAAAATCAAAATTGCTTCGTCATGGCAAGCATAACCAATTTGTCAAACAACCAAAAAAAGAAAAGAAGATTAAAACCGTATTAAAATTGTACCTATATTAAGGTCAACATCAGCCGTCAGGGGATAAGTCAGGTTCACAAAAAGAAAGTGAATTTTATACGAAAAAAATACTAATTTTCTTATAATCCCACAAAAAGGAAGAAAAGGTGAGGTTAGAAAATACAAAGACGTTTTCAAGGAAATCCTTTGGATATGATAATTCCACAAAAAAGCTAGAAAGGATTACAACCGAATGAAAAAATGCTAACCCATCATAATTATGACTTAAGGTGTCATTATTGATGTTTAACATCACTTCAAAGTGTTGTTAGTCAGCCACATTTTTTTTAGAAAGGAAGCCAGTCGACATACAATCCAACAAAAAACCCGAACAACAAAATAAGATTCCGCCAAACTGATAAAGCGCGGCCGACCTAATTTCAAACCCTTTTCATTTGTTTGCGCTGTTCGTTTGTTTGCTTGTTTGTTTGTGTAAAAACCAAACAAAGGCATAACAACTTAAAGCCTTCCGAACAAAATCTGCGTGTTAAGTACCTTTGCATTTTGTTTTTAGCCCCCAAAAAGGCAATAAAACATTACCACACCTTATTTTGATTTAATTTTTTGCTTTTTTTTGCTTTGTGTTAATTTTCAAATCTTATTGGGTTTGGGCTGTTTGCGTTCTTACCATAAACCATATTCAGACAATTTGCCGACGGCCCAAAAACAGCAACAACAACGAGTAAAATGTTGCATGTTTGTTGGCAGTCGTGTTGAAATTTAATTTGTTGCTACCACAGGAAACATCAAAAGTCAAGAAAATTAAGCAAAAATTAATTTCGTAACGTAAAGCGTATATCGAAATCATTATTTATATCCATTTCAAAGTACGAACAGCCAAAGGGGATATTATTAAGAGAGAAGAGAAATCAAGGGAAAATAAACAACAAGATTTTAAATTTCATTTTTTTAAGTAATATAGAGATTTAAAATTTATAGAATTAAATAAAAAAATGTATTTTAAGAATAATTTGGAGGCAAGTACCTTCCACTTTGTATACCCTCCACGACCCTATAATGTATATATATTCTTGATCAGCATAAAATTCTATGACGATATAAGCATGTCCGTCTGTCTGTTGTAATCACTCTAGCGTCTAAACGAGTTCAGATAGAACGCCAAAATTTTGCATAGAGTCATCTTTTGTCTGCAGGCAGATCAAGTTCGAAGATGGCTGTATCGGTCCACGTTTAGGCATAGCTCCCATATAAGGGAGTATTTTGGGGTTCTTGAGAGCGTTTTTCAACCAAATTCGCTGAAATTTGGTAATATGGGTTCTTTTTGGATACCAAATTTCACCACTAAAATTATAAATATAGGTCCACTTTTTCTGGTAGCCCCCATATAACGGTACCTCCCAATTTTTAGTTTTTGGGGGGTTTTGGCCGGATTCTTTCACCGAATTAGCTGTAATTTAGTACTTTTTTGTTCTTATTGCGTAGCAAATCTCTATACTAAAAATTATAAATATAGGTAAATTTTTTCGGATAACTACCTACCCTCCAATTTTCGGTATTTTGGGGTTCTTGAGCTGATTTTTTCCGTGTGTTGAGGTTATCCCATATAGCTGTATTCCACCATAGTAGGGGGGATATTCGGTAGACGAAATTTTCAGTTCATACCCCACATAGTATGGAATTCTAAATCGATTTAGTCGATTTAGCCATATGTTGTAATCATTTTTCTCTCGGAGGATATCGACATAAAAACTAAAACGTGAGGTCTGAGAATGAACTGTATTGACCCGCAGGTCCTATATAAAACATCCTAGCTATTTAATATTTAGCATGATGGACGGTATTGGGATTCAAAACTAAAATATTTGCTTGGAACTTGAGCTACATCGGCCCTTAATTAGGCCTAAAATTTTATATAATGAAAACACCAAGTAGTTGCTAATTCCTACACAATGTTGTCAATATTGGTCCCGCTTTAGTATGCTTTATTGCCCTCATATATAAGGTAACTCCCATTATTCAGTATAGTAGGGATTGTAGTACGGTTTTCAATTGAATTGACTACAATTTGGTATTGCAGTTCTCCATGAGAGCCAAATCTTCTTAATAGAAATTATCAACATCGTTGCATTTTCTTTGATATAGTCCCCATATTTTGAGGATATCGGAAACATTTTCCTCATTGGGTACCAATACTTCCTGCAATTGTTTTTAATTTCGATCGATCTTTGGGTATAGCTCCAATATTAAGGTCTAGTCCCCTTGCAGATATTTTTATGATCCTAAGCCTAAGTGATATCATTAGAAACTGCATGTAATTTGAACATTCCGGCTCTTTTATGTATACAAAAACAACTTAATACAATATTTTCAGGAAATGCGCAGATACTCACCTTTTTGGGTATGTTTATGGTCATAGCCTAATTTTCAGTACTGAGTATCTGTAGTTTGGAATTTCGTTTTCAGCTGAATTCAATTTACCTTGGCATAACTTCCGTATAACCGTCACGATCTGGTGGAGGATAGAATAAAAATTTTCAATATATCAAAAATCTTCCAAACTAATTTTTGTAAAAATCTATGCTCGGATACCTTAAAAAAATATATTTTTTTATCAAACAGTCACCCGTGGAAACCTTTCAAAAATATTTTTTTGGAATCATTCAATTTTTTAACGAAATACACGCTGGCAATTTTATAAAAAATATTTTAGATCCCTGTTTTTATACCCTTCACCACACTGTGGTACTGGGTATTATGTCTTCGTGCATATGTTTGTAACAGGCAAAAGGAATCGAGATAGACCCATGGTTTCTTTTGAGAATATGCATAGAATCACTTTCTGAGTCGATTTACGCATGTCCGTCCATGTATTTTTGTGAACAAAGTACAGGTCACATTTATGATCCGATTTGGATGAAATTTGGCACAGTTCACTTATTTCGCCCAAGGACGAACTCCATTGAAATTAAAATAGAAAATCGGTTCAGATTTAGATATAGATCCCATATATACTTTTTGTTCGATTTTATGTGAATGCTACACCAAATTTTCAATATTTGTCAGATTGGCAAAAAATTTTGCACAGAGGACTGAATTAGGTCCAAACTGATATCTGTGAAGTTTTGTTCAAATCGGCTCAGATTTAGATATAGCTCCCATATATAGTTCCGTCCGATTTTATGTGAATGATGCACCAAACTCCCACTTTATGTCCGATTGGGACAAATTTTGAACAGAGTACTGAATTAGAGTACTGAAATTTGGCACAGTTCACTTATTTCGCCCAAGGACGAACCCTATTGTAATTGAAATAGAAAATCGGTTTAGATTTAGATATAGATCCCATATATACTTTTTGTTCGATTTTATGTGAATGCTACACCAAATTTTCAATATTTGTCAGATTGGCAAAAAATTTTGCACAGAGGACTGAATTAGGTCCAAACTGATATCTGTGAAGTTTTGTTCAAATCGGCTCAGATTTAGATATAGCTCCCATATATAGTCCGATTTTATGTGAATGATGCACCAAACTCCCACTATATGTCCGATTGGGACAAATTATGCACAGAGTACTGATTTAGAGTACTGAAATTTGGCATAGTTCACTTATTTCGCCCAAGGACGAACCCTATTGAAATTGAAATAGAAAATCGGTTCAGATTTAGATATAGCTCCCATATATAGTTTTTTCCGATTTTATGTGAATGCTACACCAAATTTTCAATATTTGTGAGATTGGCACAAAATTTTGCACAGAGTACTGAATTAGATCCAGAATGATATCTGCGAAGTTTTATTCAAATCGGCTCAGATTTAGATATAGCTCCCATATATAGTTTCGTCCGATTTTATGTGAATGGTGCCCCAAAGTCCCTATATATGTCCGATTGGGACAAATTTTGCACAGAGTACTGAATTAGGTCCCGACTGATGTCTGCGAAATTTTCTTAAAATCGGTTCAGACTTAGATATAGCTCTCATATATAGTTTCATCTGATTTTTTGTGAATGATACACCAAATTCCCACTATATGTCCGATTAGGACAAAATTTTGCACTTAGTGGGAATTTAAGTCCAGATTGATGTCTGCGAATTATTGTTAAAAACGGTTCAGATTTAGATATAGCTCTC
The DNA here is from genome assembly GCF_032173495.1 of Musca vetustissima. Taxonomy (NCBI): domain Eukaryota; kingdom Metazoa; phylum Arthropoda; class Insecta; order Diptera; family Muscidae; genus Musca; species Musca vetustissima. Next base: position 7,767 of record NW_026883047.1, read on the forward strand.
ATAACTATATATGGGAGCTATATCTAAATCTGAACCGCTCGTCAATTAGGTCCATGTCTTTATATATAGACCCCAAACATAATTTTACTCGATTTCATACAAATGGTACACCAAAGAATCCAAGTCTGCCCGTTGGACATGCAATTTTTCATTGATTTCAGGATGGTATGTGTATGGGTTTATATATCTATGGTTCAAATATCTGTCTAGATAGCACATTTAATTTCGCTCGATTCCTACTCAATGGTCCTCATTCTACGTCTGTTCTATCTCTTGTATGTACCCAAAGTGGTGAAGGGTATCATATAGTCGGCCACGTCCGACTTTTAAACTTTCCTTACTGGTTTTAAATGAATACATGCTCGGAAATTCTTCAAGAATATTTTTTTTTTTTAAATAAAACCACGTTTGGAAACTTTTTAAAAAAAGAAATCCATGCTCTGACATTTCTTCTATAATATTTTTTTTTTTCATCAACTATAACTCATATATTTTTAAATCCAGGACCTTATATTACCTCTGAAACATTTTTGACCACATGATTCAAGCAATTCCAAAGAATTTATAAAATATATATTTTAAATCCACGCCTTTTTAGTTCTGAAAATTTCATTAAATACATTTTTTCTAATCGAGATCTTGTTCTTTTAAAAATATTTTTCAAAATGTATGTCAATAACTGTCAACGACATATTGAAATAAACTTTAAAAAATCCACCCTGGGAACCTCCCATTTTTCTTTTCGCTAACCCTAAAAATCAAAACACAATGCATACTTTTAGGGTGTAAGTTTTGAAACAAAAATATGCAATAGAAAAAAAACCTTTTCAATATTTGACTATGACTACTCAAAAATAAAGAGAGGGTGCAGGATATATATGCAAATGATAAAAACTGTGTGACAGTCAAATCATATTTTGCTTACATTAAACGGTTTTTTTTTTGATTTCGTTTTTTTTTTTGGAAAAGGTGTTATTTTTAATTTATTGAAAATCTACACTTAAAACTGTCAACTAGTTGACTCCCCCCAGTACGGCCTTTTTAATTTCCTTTGGCAGCCATTAAAACATTTGGCAAGGACACATTGTAAGTAACAGAAAAAAAGAAACGACAACAGAAAACTGAAATGCATAAGTTTAGCTAGTTAGCTACACATTTCCATGGAAGCAGGGGTTGTTGGTTCTTAGAGAGGTGTTACCTCCCCGTTTGTTGTTTTCTTCCTCACCTAAAACTTTAAATGGAATTTTAATCTGAGGGGACTTGAAAAATGTCATGTGTGTGTGTGTTTGTTTCATACCGGCTTGAAATAACATCAACAACAAGGACATGCAGTTTCCTTTCATTGTCGTTTCCAGGCTGTTGCTTGTTTGTTACGTTTTCTGTTTCTTTTTTTTCAGTTTCTTGCTGGCAGTTGCTATTCCTGTTGTTGTCGCTTTTCTAATTTATGCACCCTTTTGTAGCATTGGGGAAAATAAAATTTGTGTTTTCATTTTGGATTAGTCAAATATATTTGCCGAGTACACAGTTTGTGAGAAAGAAGGGAAGTAAGTAAACGAAAAAAAATCCAGTGGAAAATGAAAACACAAAACCTTTAAAATATGAATAAAAAATGTCGAGAAGAAAATAAAAAAAGTACCTCCTCACACACCAAAAAGTTTTTTGGGTGTTAAAACAATGAATGTTGTTGTCTGACATAAGCTGTTTGTTTTTGTTGTTGTCTACTAGGCAGAGGAGCGTCTAACTAACCACCTTTACTATTTTACCGGCGGGGTTTTTCCTTTGTGGTTCATAACCCTCAGAAAAAGAATTACTAAGCGATGCAGACAAGTTTTAATGGGGAAACCCTTGTCCGCAAAATAATCAAAAGTATTTCTGCCAGCAACATTTTTCTTCGTTTCAGTTTTTTTTGTGATATTTTATGGCATACCTTGCAGCAATGAAAGGTATTTTTTTGATTGAGGCTCTTTACCATCAAATTAGCCCGCTACACAAAGTTTTCGGTATACATATACATACATAAATTGTATATCTTGCAAGCCCGAAAAAAAAGAACAATAAATTGGATTTCTTCGTGTTCCCAATTTTTTGTTCCCATTCCTTCAATTTTCAAAAAAAAAAAAAAAAATGATTTACATAGCAACAACGTATCTTCTTCAGCCATCATTCAAATTCTTTGTGGAAAATTATCTTAAAAGATTAACAGTAATCGAATTATTTTCTTCCTTTTCATTTGTGTGAAGTAGAAAGGGTAAAGACGATTGTCAGTCTTAAAAGCATCTCAAATTGGATTATATATTTCATTTTCAATTTGTTTTCAGTTTGTTTTTTGGAACTTTATTTAAAATTATTCATATATACCAAGTTAGCGGAAATATGGTGGATTGTGAAGGCAATTTTTGCATCGAAGTGTGAACGAGGGGGGATTATTTTTCAATGAAGGGGATTATAAGGTAATTGGCTTTGGAAAAAATCTAAAAATTTGTAATCATATTTACCACCAAAAAATACCTGAAATTTTCGGGGGAATTTTTAAATGGGGGCTATATTCAAATAATGGTCCATATTTTTCCAGTCTGTGGTAAAGAGTGCATATGTTTGTAATAGGCAAAAGGAGACGAGATAGACACATGCATCCTTTAAAGAATATGAATAGAAAAGCTCTCTGAGTTAATGTCCCTCCATTTACCTTAAATCGGACGAAAATATATATTGGAGCTATATCTAAATCTGAACCGGTAGTCACGAAACCTAACATACATCATTCTAGACTTAATTTAGCACACTATACCAAATTTCGTGCAAGTCGAAAAATATATAGGGACTTTGGTTCACCATTAACATAAAATTGGAGGAAAATATAAATGGGAACTATATCTAAATCTGAACCGATATTCACGAAACCTAACACACATCATTCCAGACTTAATTTAGCACGCTATACCAACTTTCGTGCAAGTCGAAAGATATATACGGACTTTGGTTCACCATTAACATAAAATCGAACGAAAATATAAATAGGAGCTAGATCTAAATCTGAACCGATTTTCACGAAACTTAGCACACATCATTCTAGGCTTAATTCAGTAAGCTCTGCCAAATTTTGTGGAAATCTAAAGATTTTAGGACCATTTACCTTAAATCGAACCAAAATATATATGTATGGGAGCTATATCTAAAGCTGAACCGATTTTTCCCAATTTCAATAGGGTTCGTCCTTGGGCCAAATGAATGAGTTGTGCCAAATTTAATCCAATTCTAATAATAAATGCGACTTAAAAAGTGATTCTATGCATATTCTCAAAAAGACATAATACCCTGTACCACAGTGTGGTGAATGGTATAAAAAATCCATACTCAGATATTCCATCTGTGGTAATTGTTCAAAAAAAAAAAAAAAAAAAACTATTTGTTGATAATCTTTCAATTATTTTATAAAATCCCCGATCCTTTTAAGGGGACCCCCCCATTCTCGGGGTCAAAAATTTTGTTGATATAATTCGAATCTACACTAATTATATAATGTGCATACAAAATTTCAAATGAAAATCTCAAGAACTCTTGAAGATATAGCCGATTTATTGTGTCAGCATCAAGTGACGGCTGAAGGGCTTCTCAAATTTTAAACGCGTTTTTCTCTAAACATTCTTTTTGCGAATGGCGGGCACGATAACTCAAAAACTAATAACCCAATCGATTTCAAATTTTTACACGTTTCTCTGTGAGTGTATAGCTATCGTATGAACTAGGATAAAGCCAATCGGTGAAGATCTTCCCAATTTTTTAACTTGGTTTTTGGAAAAAAATCGGCGATTTTCCAAAAATATTTTTTCAAAGGTCCACCATTTTGTTAATTTTAGAGCGAAGTCAATAATCCTAGTTCATACGAGAGCCAGACACGTACTCTTTCTAACACCGTTGGAATTTTCGGATTCCGATGTTCCAGTGAGGAGTTATCATGCCCGCCATCAAAAATAAGGGCTTTTCTTTAATTACAAAAAACAACAACAAAACAACAACAAAATTTTTTTGTAAATTATTTTTCTTCTATTTTAAATCTTTAATTATATATGTGTAAAGTTACAAACCTTAACAAGCATTGGTATTGATTTGCCTTCACGATTTTATAATTCTTCTTAATCCTGATTTTTATTACCTTTCAAAATGTTTTGTGTTTAATAATCTGATAATCCTGTAAAAATAATTTTTAAAACATCCACTTAGTGCTATATAATTATAATCATTCAACAATCTTTTTTTATTTATTTTCAATAAGGCCCAAAATCAATAAAAAATGCTCAGATAATCCCTAAAAAGAATTAAAACCATTCACGATCAAAAAATACTTCAATAATTAAAACTGTATCCCATTTCCCCGCTTATTTCTAATTTCGCAATTTGTTTCAAAAAAATTGCTCCTAAATTTTCTTTCATTCATATCAACACTTACGCCATGAAATTTACATTACAAATTTTAATGTTATCCCTACGATCTACCTTTTAAGCTGTGTGTGTATATATGCATATATTATAATAATTATATCACAAATCTAATACACTTTGCCATAACAATAAACCATTTGACAAATGCCTTTATAACACACACTAACATACACACATGTTAAAGACAACAATCTTATAACGATGAGGCTTGAATTTAATAAAATAAAATTATTTTTTTGTTGTTGGTGTTGTCGTCGAAGTCGATGAAAAGCATGTTTTCAACACAACGGAAGACGATGGCATGCGACAGCAACAACAGCAAAGACAATAAGCGGAACCATGGCGAAAGATAATAAACATATTTTTCGCACATAATATACGCACACAAATACACACACACATGTAGTAGTGTGTATATGTGTAACCATATATGGCAAAAGACGCACATATACACACACACATAGGTAGTACATATATCCTAGCTAGAACCTCTCAATATGTATGTATGTACGGAAAGAAAACATAACAAAATACTTGACATGTTGCCATGACAGAAAAGTGTTGTGTTGACAGTGACAACCAACTTCGATAGATAGACCGGCACACAGTCGAGACAGACTGAAAGACAATCAGACCACCAAAGCGACAATCAGTTTAGTCAAACATATATATATATACTCCACACATAAAGAAAGCAATAAACGCAAGAAGACTCCAAAAATGCCAATAACGAAATATCCCCTAAGGAGGGAGGAGTAATCGATGTAGAAAGCAAAAAATAAATAATATAATAAAAAAAAGGAAATGAAAGAATAATATACATACAGGGAAACCAACACACACACACACACACCTGCATACATATGTAGATCACTATAACACGTTTGTATATATATATATATATATGTATGTTTAAATTGTATGTAATTGTGTGCTTGATTGTATAGTAATGCGTGATTATAATAAAGGAAAGAGTTCGTTAAACACACATTCAATGTTGAAGACACACACACACACATACGCATATTTTAGCTCATTCGCACGCATCTTGGCAAATAAAATATACACATGGCTACATATGTGTTATAAAAAGACAGGTGTTTATTTTGCACTCACATCGAAGAGTGTGTGTGTGTGCGTGTGTTTGAATAGGTACATGTCCATAATATTAAAATAAAGCAATAGAAATGTCATTTGTTGTTGTCATTTACTGCTTATTAGGGAGGAGGTGTTCCACAAAATATCCCGGTAACGTTTTCGGGATACAAAATACAAAAAAAAAACAAGTAGTAAAGTCGGACTGGGCCGACTAAAACCTTTCACCGACTTGGGTATATTGTACTTATGTATCCTTGCAAATGCATGTCAATGATCCCTCGAAGGATCATACTCATGTCTTGCTAAATTTAATTTCACTCGGACAGATGCGTACTATGGGACACATTTATGGAAAACGATGTATAGCACAATTTGTAATTGAATTTAATATCAATCAGACACCCGTTCGAAACTCATATGACTATGGCTACATCTTCACAATTTTAACAAAATGCAATAAAGTCATTTAAGGGCCCCTCTGCCTACGTCCTTGCGAGCTATACCTAAATCTGAACCAATTTTCACAAAAAATAGCACACATCGTTCTAGGCTAAATTCAGTACGTCATGCCAAATTTTGTGAAAATCGAAGTATATTTAGGGACATTGGTGCACCGTCTACATAAGATCGGACGAAAAATATATTGGAGCTATATGGAAATCTGCACCGATTTTGACGAAAATTAACACATATCGCTCTAGACTCAATTCAGTACGCTATGCTAAATTTCGTGCAGATCGGATGATATAAAGGGATTTTGGTGCGCTATTTACCTAAAATCGGACGAAAATATATATGGGAGCTATATCTAACTCTGAACCAATTTTCACGAAATTTAACACACATCATTGTAGACATAATTCAGTACTCTATGCCAAATTTCGTGCTAATCGAAGGATATATAGGGACTTTGGTGCACTATTTACCTAAAATCGGACGAAAATATATATGGGAGCTATATGGAAATCTGAAACAATTTTCCCGAAACTTACCACACATAATTTTAGACTCAATTCAATATGCTATGCTAAATTTCGTGCAAATCGAAAGATATATGGGGACTTTTGTGCATCGGACGAAAATATATATAGGAGCTATATCTAAATCTGAACCGATTTTTCCCAATTTCAATAGGGCTCGACCTTGGGCCATTTAAGTGACATGTGTCAATTTTCATCCAATTCGGATCGTAAATGTGATCTGTACTTTGTTCACAAAAATACATGGACGGACGGACAGACGGCCATGCATAAATCGACTCAGAAAGTGGTTCTATCCATTTTCTCGAAAAGAAGCATGGGTCTATCTCCCCATTCCTTTTGCCTGTTACAAACATATGCACAAAGACATAATACCCTGTACCACAGTGTGGTGAAGGGTATCAAAAGTCCACACTTTTAAAAAAATTCCTTTAAAAATAGTTTTTCGAAAAATACAATCGTAAATCCACGCTTATAAAAAAATCCACCACTATAGATTTGGCCTTCCTATTAATGATAAATATAAAAAACCATTATAAGTATCTAAGATTTCTTTAAATTTGGAGCTCCAAAAATCACCACCTACATCCACCCTAATATTTTAATAAAAATAGAACCTTAAAGTCAATATTTTCACGTAGATCCCCTCCAGTAGCGAACAAGTTACTCCCTATCTGTATTTGCCGGTGTGAGTGTGAGTGTGCATGAGATTGTGTGTGTGTGTGTCTCGCCGTGTATACCTAATACAATAGCAATCAACTTATCACACTGTTATACTAGTTGTTGATATTTAAGTTGCTTACAGAAGCAGTTTAACGATTTCCGCCTTAAGATATGACACGCACGTCTACGGTTTTATCTGCAAATTGTATGACATGCATACACACAAACACACTCTCACACATACATAGGTTTGCGAAAAGTTAATATTAAAATAAGTAACACACCTTATTTCTCACTTCTGCTTCTTTTGCTATAAAGAGAAAATTTGCTAGGCAAGGTGTGTGTGAGAGTGAGTCTCTGTGTGTGTGTGTGTTTTGAATATTTAACTTAGCCCTATTTGTTTTCGTCAGGTTATTGTATGGAATAAAAGATGAATCAATGTATATATTGTCTCTTTTTATTGATGTTGACATGTCACTAATATTTAATAAAGATTGTTTTATTTGTGTATATTAAAAATTATTTTGAATGGGAGGAAGGGAACTCAGAGGAAGGATTTTATGATGGAATCATACATATATTTGAAACTACATTATTGGGTTCGAGACTCACATGAACCATAACATCTTATATACTCCGTTTTGCTTCTGTTTTGTTTTCTTATTCTTCTTAACATCCTAATTCTCTCAAGTTTCCATTCTTTCATATAGACACAAACTATAATGAGCCATAAAAATGTAGCACGTCAATATTCATAAGACCCGGCCAGGGAAGACCAGACCATACCATCCCCCCACACCACAGTTTGTCAAGCCCACAATCCAACCTAAAATGTGCGTGCATTATAACGTTAACGTAGATGTTAACTTATTTTGACGCTGCTACTACTGCCATCGTTACTCACGGCAAGAAATAGCACAGAGAAAGCTAATATGTATGTATATATGTATGTGTATATTACACATTGTGTGTATGACTTTCCAATGAATATTCTTCGTTGGCTTTTTAATATGCAGTCATGTCAATATTTGTTATATGACATAAATACATGCATGCACAACACTAACAACATGCTACACATACATATGTATATTATAATATTTCGTAATGGAGAGGGAAAAGAACAACACATATATACATACCTAATGAAAATGGTATAAAAGTGTTGTAGAATAAAAAAAACAACTGGCCTTATTATATATCAAAAAATACCTGTAATATATATACTTTTATATATGTGGATCACATGGTTACCTCTAGACAACAACTACACAAACTCACGTGTGTGGGTGCTGTGGTATTTTTCGATTTTGTGAAGGTGTGTGCGTGTGTGTGAGTGCCGAAAAAAGTAAGGAATTTTTCTTAACTTGAAGCCTGTGTATAAGAACCTATAAAAAGGCATTTTGTCACGAAATTTTGTTTCTGTTGTTTTTTTTTATTTTTTCTTTAAGCACCAAATTATTTTGTTCTTCATTTTTTCTTTAATTTGTGTATTTTGTTGTAATTTTAGGTTAAATATTTAGTGAATGTTCTTTAATAGGTCATAGCTTTAATGACTTGTTTCATTCGTGCTATAGAATTTAAACAGAGTAATAATAAATTGTATGTTTTTTTTTCATTGCAGGTAAGCGTCAAGGATTTGGAATTTAACAACATGAAATGCTATGAATGCTAATGTTGCAGTAATGGTATGGTAATGAATTGTATTGGAGATATGAAAAGTGAAATGAAAACGAGTCCAACTGAAACATAACAACTAATGCAATGGAACTGAGACAGAGGTCTAAAGAACCTTTAAGGGACATCCAAGTTTATTTTCGCCCAAAATTATGAACATGGGTTTCTTAGTTTTTGTAATAAACGAACCAGTAATGAAAGTGATACCCTTCACCACTTTGGGTATATTCTAAATGTGTATCCTAACAGACGTCGCCTTTTCGAAAGAACATTGACATGAAATTGAACGAACTTAAATCTAACCCGATTTTCTCCAAACCGAACACACGAGCTATGGTAGCGAGAGATCTCCATCTCAAAGGCACGAAAATCCCCATAAACATGCAAAACAACAACATCAAGTGTGAATACAAATACAGAAAAATCACAAAATTTCTGTAAATAAACTTGTCATGAGTGCACAAATACATAAAAGACGTATAAATCATTCAATTACAGTAACTTCAGTACATTGTGCCCGTCGGCCAAATTTTGGGTTTTTAGTGCACAATTTACACAGTAAATCGGATGAAAATATATATGGGAGCTAAATCTAAACCGATTTTCAAAACATAGCACACATTATTCTGTACCTAATTCAGTACCCTATGCCAAATTCCTGCAAAATGGAAAGATATGTAGGGAATTTGGTGTGCCATTTACCTTAAATCGGACGAAAATATATATGGGAGCTATAACTAAATCTGACCCGATTTTCTCGAAACTTGACACACATAATTTTAGCTGTGCCAAGTTTCATCCAAATTAGATCATAAATGCGACCTGTACTTTGTTTAAAATTTAACATCTACAGACGGACAGATCGACTCAGAAAGTGATTCTATACATAATCTCAGAAGGAACCATATGTCTATCCCGTTTTTTTTTCCTGTTACAAACATAAGCACAAAGACATAATACCCTGTACCACAGTGTGGTGAAGGGTATAAAAATATAATTTTATAAAATACAAGACCACGTTCATTTGCTGCGATCATGTTTTATTCTCGAATATGATTCGCTTTCAAGATCCACATGACTTTGTTAGAAAGATATTCCAAAAGATCGGCAGTTTTGTCGAAGAAATTGGGACTGTCCAAAAGTGAGGTCTTCTTGTTGGACTTCTACAGATGTAAGACAATTTGCAGGTCTCCTATTGATCTGACATAAGTATCACACCTTTCTAGGGGGAGGTCTTCTTGTTGGACTTCTACAGATGTAAGACAATTTGCAGGTCTCCTATTTATTTAGTGCCATTTTCAGGTCTTTTAGAAGTTTTCAAGGGCCCCTAGTGTACAGAAAATTTCTGACATAAGTATCACACCTTTCTGGGATATTTTATGTATAACAACCCCGAATTTGTCCATACTCCTCAAACAATTCTCTTTCTTCATTCTTGAAAAAATTCAATTTTTTTAAAAATTCCTTATTTATTTGGTCCAAAAAAATATCAGGGTATATTAGTTTTGTTTTTCCGTTTGTAACACATCGAAATAATCATTTCCGACCCTATAAAGTATATATATTCTTGATCAGCGTAAAATTCTATGACGATATAGCCATGTCCGTGTGTCCGTCTGTCTGTTGTAATCACTCTAGTGTCTACACGAATGGAGATAGATCGCCAAAATTTTGCATAGAGTCGTCTTTTGTCTGCAGGCAGGTCAAGTTCGAAGATGGGCTTTATCAGTCCACGTTTAGGCATAGCTTTTATATAAGGGTACCCAAAAATTTTAGGTATTTTCGGGTTCTTGAGCGCGTTTTTCAACCGAATTCGCTGAAATTTACTACATTGGGTTCTTATTGGGTACTTAATATCACCACAAAAAATTATAAATATAGGTCCACTTTTTCTGGTAGCCCCCATATAACGGTACCTCCTAATTCGCAGTATTTTGGGGGTTTTGCTCGTATTTTTCCGCCGAATCAGCTGTAATTTAATATTTTGAGTTCTTAATAGGTACAAAATATCTCCGCAAAAAATTATGAATATAGGTCCATATTTTCGGATAGCCCCCATATAAGGGTACCCCCAATTTTCGGTATTTTGGGGTTCTTGAGCGCGTTTTTCAACCGAATTCGCTGCAATTTGGTATTTTGTAGTCGTATATGGTAACAAATCTCCCTACCAAAAATTATTAATATTCGCCCCCATTTTGGGGTAGTCCCAATATAACCCCCTTTTTTATATTAAAATAGTTATCTGATTTGTTCCGCGATTTGAATTTGGTTCTAAGACTCTGTTGTAATCATTTCACCTGCGGAGGATAGCTAGATTAAAAATTAGAACGTAAGGTTCGATAATGAACTATAGCCGCATTTAGATCTAGCCCCTGTGTGGAGGCTCCAGAAGGAGTGAACCGATATTCCCCATCTTTGAATTTGAACTAAGTTTGGAAGAAATAATAAGATGTGCAAAGTTTGGATGAAATCTAAATTTTCTGAAACGGATGGGGTTTAGAACCAATATTTCGAAAAGGCACATTTTCACCGTGTTAATGTGTATACACCCTCATTAGCCAAAGGCTGAGGGTATATTTATCCATTAAAATTTTCTGAAATTTGTATTATGGTTTACATAATCCACTTTTTGGTATGTTCCCTACATTTTCATTTCTAGTACCTGTCAGTATATCTATGGTGGAGGGTATCCAAAGTTCGGCCCGGCCGAACTTAATGCTTTTTCACTTGTTATTTTTAACAATGTTTGTGTCGAAAATAAAAAAATACTCGTGTATAGTTCTTCAAAAATATTTTTTTAGAAATCCTCTCTTATTTATGGCCGTGGAAAATTATTTGTTTAAAACAATAAGAATTGCAACGGCTATAACAGCCATTCAAATCATTAAACTTGAAGTTCCACTTTTTAGATGTCGATAATAAATTCCCAAAAAAGTCGCCAATAAAAAATGCTTCCAATTGCATCCCGCTCTTTAATTATTCAACATTTGATTTCTCAAAAAAAAAGCACACACACAAACATAATTTATACTTTATTGTGATGTGCTGAAGCTGATGTTGTTGTTGTTCTTATTGTTGCCTTTTTATATTTTTTTTTGAAAATTGCTGTTTTTATGTGCACGTTTTTTCCTACAAGTTTTTTTTTTTTTTGTATACTTCATTGCATACAATCATCATCATCGTCAGTTGTTACTCGCTAACATTTGTTGCCGAAGTGTAGTTGTGTTTTAGTCCTTACTTCGCCCCTCTGCCCGTTGTATCAGTGTGTGTGTGTGTGTTTGTGTTGTGTTCTCTACTTGCCACTCAAATGTTTGCTCACTTTGTTAAAAGTCAATGTACTCTCAACATGCATAAATAATTTTATGATTGCTTATATTCAGTCCATTTAGTTGGCTCGTTGCAGTTTTACTACTGTTGTTGTTGCTGTTTTGTTCGCTTGTTCATTCGTTCTCTTGTTGTGGCTGCGGCTGTTATTTTTCCTCTCCATATAATAAAGTTAAAAGTTGGTTTGGATTTGGTGTGTCTGTTTGTGTGTTCTGTTCTGTTTTTTTTTTCTGACAGTGATGTGTTCGCTGCAACCCCCACTATTGCCTGCCCATCGTATATTTAGTGTTACGTATGTAGAGCACAATTATGATGGTGGTAGTAGTTTTACTACTACTGCAATATGACTCACTCAGAGTACATGTAAGAATGAAAACACGTAAGGAACTAACTCGCCGAGTTGCTGGCCATAACTGCTGCTGCTGTTACTGGTAGCCAGCATGTTGTATTTTAGAGGATGATAGCTTTGTTAAGTAATGAGGGTAACACAGGGTTTGTTTGATGTGTTTGTGTGTTCATTGTCTTTGAACAAAAACAAAATGCAATGCAAAAACAGAGATGAGGATATAATATTTCCCTGGAAAAATGATGCAATTTTAATAAACCCTCTTAAACATTGTTTTTATATTCGCATCTGATAAGATTATCAAATATGTTGTGTAGCAAAAAGGTCCTGACAACATATTAATGTTGTGTAGTGAGTGAAGTGGCAAAAGAGGGGTGGATTTCTCCCCTCGCCCTCATGTTAATTAGGTGGAAAAAAGTGTTCCATTGTTGTTTTGTTTGTCTACCATTGTCTCCGTGATTATAAATCAAAAATTCTGAGGTGTGTAGAAAAACAATGCAGGCAATAATTATGACCACCCATAATATAGGCAGACAATTGAAATTAACATAGCATGGTAAAAGTCAAGAATGTCTTGCTGGGTTTTTGTTGACCTCGAAAAGTAAGGGGAGTGGGGTGGATGTTTTTTCGGGTGAAGGGCGTTAGGAAGGCAAGCAAACTTTAAACAAATCTAAAAATTAGCAAAAAAATTGCAATATAGACGAACAGTTGTATGCATTTGGACATTTTTCGTACCACAATAACTTATTTTCAAAGGTTGAATTTGTAACGATTGCACTCAAACGATGTTTAACCTTCATAATACACGAATAAAGATTTTTTCTGATATTTTAACATTTCGACTTAGTACCATGCAGCTCATTCTCATAGGTTGAATTACTAAGGTCTCCGCTCAGATCATGTAAACATTTAAGATACCACATTGGAAGATTTTCTTCAGGTATGATTAAATTCTGACATATGTTCCCCTAAAAGATATTGTTCCCGATTTTAGTCACATTATTGGACCGATGGGACCATTTTTAGGTCTCCTGATTCTCAGTGGATAATGACCACGTTTTTATACCTTTGACCACACTGTGGTATAGGGTATTATGTCTTTGTGCATATGTTTGTAACAGGCAAAAGGAAACGAGATAGACACATGGTTCCTTTTGAGAATATGCATAGAATCACTTTCTGAGTCGATTTATGCATGTACGTCCGTCCGTCCGTCTGTCCATGTTAATTTGTAAACAAAGTACAGGTCACATTTATGATCCGAATTGGATGAAATTTGGCACCGCTCACTTGTTTGGCCCAAGGACGAACCCTATTGAAATTGGAAAAATCGGTTCAGATTTAGATATAGCTCCCATATATATTTTCGTCAGATTTAAGGTAAATGGTGTACCAAAGTACCTATATATCTTTCAATTTGCACGAAGTTTGGCATAGTGTAATGAATAAGGTCTAGAGTGATGTGTGCAAAGTTTCATGAAAATCGGTTCAGATTTAGATATAGTTTCGTCGGTTTTAAGGTAATAGGTGCATTAAATACCCTATATATCTTTCGATTTGCACGAAATTTGGCATAGCGTACTGAACTGCGTCTATAATAATGTGTGCTAAGTTTCTTGAAAATCGGTTCAGATTTAGATACAGCTCCCATATATAGTTTCGTCCGATTTAAGGTAATAGGTGCATCAAATACCCTATATATCTTTCGATTTGCACGAAATTTGGCATAGCGTACTGAATTGCGTCTATAATAATGTGTAAAATGTTGTTGCTAAGCTTCGTGAAAAAATCCATAGCTAGGCCTATTGACGCAATGTACTGCAGTAATACAAATTAGTCTCTGGCAAGTTTCCCTGAAATCGGTACATATATAGATATATAACAAAAATACGTCGTCTGTTAGGATACATATGTAGAATATACCCAAAGTGGTCAAGGGTATCATATAGCCGGCCCAGTCCGACTTTACTACTTTACTTTTTTTTGGCTTTAACGCCCCACCATATGATGTAAGTTTCGAACACCTCCAAATGTTCGGCTGCAATTTGGAATTCTTGGAGGACAAAATACCAGTTAGGAAACTTTGAATATAGATCCCAATGATCCCTTAGGAGATATATAGTCCTCTAAATAAATAACTAAATGATGCAGGATCATAATGTAGGCCTGATCCTGTCTCATTTTAGTTATTTTGAATTCCATCCCATATTTTTCAAGTGAAGTGAAAAATTGGCATTTCGATATTTTAGAGAATTAAAGATCTATGGCAAAAAAATATAATATTGGCCACGTTATGGAATATCCGATATATATTAATCCAAATCCATCGTTAAACCCTTGTTTCCAATTTTATTGGCTCCACTTTGGCATTCTTGAATTAGATTATCGATATTAATCCAAAATTTGGAATAACCATCATTTAGGTATTTTCAAATTTCTTTTAGGTATTTCAAATGGTAACGGACCACCTTGCAGAAAGTTTGCAATGTAGGATTTCATAATTTTTTATGAGGAAGTAATGTCGAAATGTCGGTATATATTTAAGGTCAGATTTCATAGTATGAATAATATGAAATTTCAGATAACCTCAATTAAGATCCTACTTTATTTTAGGAAAGCGCCTAGCCACATAGCCCAAATTGGGTGGCTGTATTTTGATATTTTGTAGTCTTCTTTTCAATGTATACGCACAAAAATATAGGAAACAATGCTATTTTAACATAACACAGCAATGATTGATTAATTTTGTTTTTTTGTATTAGCCCTTTATGCAATTAAAACTTTCCAAAAATGACACATAAATATTAATCACAACTCAAGGACGAGGTGTCAACACAAATCGCCTTCAACTATTTAACTAAACTAAAAACTTCCTATTTTTTTACTATAACAAAACTTTTAATTTTTTCACACCATTTAAAAGACGAACAAAAGACAATTTCCTAATAACTAAGTGATGCCTTAAATTATTGTTCACGCCCCCTCATTTCGATAATTATTTGTTTGTAAACTTTCAATACTCAAACTAACATTCGAATTTAAATTTATAACGAGATGAGTAAAGTTACCCTTTTCGTAAAGTAATAATCTGCTATATTTTTAATTACACATATTTATGACATTAATATGAAAATGTTATTATGTTGTTGTTCTTGTTGTTGTACGTAAACATATCATTAATATCTATGTGTTGTTTAGAGTATAATTAAAAATTTAATAATACATTTTCCATTTACATTACTGCTATATACGTCTGCCCTTTTAATTAAAATGTTTTAAAAATAATTTAATTACCTCCCCATTTTATTACTGTGAAATAGAGTAGCTTATGAGGTGTGTGAGAGAGAGAAATAAAAGAAGGAAGAGTAGATTAAAATGGGGAGGTGAAGATGTTGACGTCTAACTGGTTATTTTTGTTCACCTTTAAATCCAGTGTGATATGATAACAACCATTTAAACGAATCAAGGCTTTTATTGTTTCTGGGATTTTTTTGTATTATTACACCTTTAATATTTCTATGGCTCTGGAAACCATTTCAAAAATCTCTTAGCAAATTTAATTTTCTATTTCCTAAAAATTTGATAAACTATAAAGACATTTCTTAGAAATTCTTTCTTTGTTAATTTCCTATTTAAACAGAGTTTTACTTTTAAAAGTTGCCTAGCATTGCACGTGTAAACTTGTAAATCTTTGTAGTGATTTCGAAACCACCCCAAACTTTATTTGAAGTCAAGTTATGTTGACAAACAAAACATTTGCCGTGCGTTTTCAACATTAATTAATCTCAGCTGTCTTGTAAATCACATTAAAAGTGTTTAAAAATGTGCAACGTAACTGACAGTCAAATTGTAAGGCTGGAATATAATCAGCAGCAGCAACAACAACAGCAGCAATAACAAAAATGCGCACTAGGCACGCACTTCCTTCAAGTCGGGAATGGTAACAAGGAATGAACAGTGGGATAAAATAGCAGGAGATTTTTTATTTCGTATTTTTTAGGGTTCAGGGCTTTGGAATTGTTACATACATTGATATTACTCCTATGATGTTTGATATTGAAAATGGGATATATAGGTCAACATAACAAGATCCCGCAATATTCGGCCTTTGGGAGTGTTGGGAACGTTTTTCAACCTAGTCAGCTGTAATTTGGTATTTCGGGAATCATCTCTTGTCTTTAATTGTGCCACACCTATCTACCGTGGGTCGCCAGAAACTTCGGGAGTGTGGTTGGGAAGTTTTAATGCATCCGCCATACAGGCCGGACTTGGCACCAAGCGATTATCATCTTTTTCTTGCATTGTAAAATTTCTTTAATGCTCCTTACAACGGGACAAAATTATGTAAATCTATTTAAAACTATTTAAAAAAATATAAATCGAACACCCGTTTGTTATTTCGATAAATATCTGAAAAAAAGAGAAGTTTGGTGCGCCTATGCCCAAATCTAAACCGACTTCAACAAGACTTGACAGATTCATTTACATTGGGTCTTTAGAGTAAAATTTAATTAATTCAGTACGTCATGCTCAAAATTGTGCAAATCGGTACAAATTGGTACACAATTTACCTTAAATCGGACGAAAACATTTTCATTACATATGGGAGCTATATCTAAATCTGAACCGATTTTCAGGAAACTTAACACACATCATTCTGGACCTATTTCATTACGCTGTGCCAAATTTCGTGCAAATCGAAAGATGTATAGGGACTGTGGTACACAATTTACCTAAAATCGGACGAAAATATATATGGCAGCTATATCTAAATCTGAACCGATTTTCAGGAAACTTAACACACATCATTCTGGACCTATTTCATTACGCTGTGCCAAATTTCGTGCAAATCGAAAGATATATAAGGACTTTGGTACACCATTTACCTGAAATCGGACGAAAATATATATGGGAGCTATATCTAAATCTGAACCGATTTTAAGAAAACTTAACACACATCATTCTAGACCTAATTCATTACGCTGTGCCGAATTTCAGGCAAATCAAAAGATATATAGGGGCTTTGGTACACCATTTACCTTAAATCGGACGAAAATATATATGGGAGCTATATCTAAATCTGAATCGATTTTAAGAAAACTTAACACACATCATTCTAGGCCTAATTCATTACCGTGTGTCAAATTTCGTGCACAGCGATGGCTATATATAGGGGCGTTGGTACACCATTTACCTTAAATCGGAGGAAAATATATATGGGAGCTATATCTAAATCTGAACCGATTTTTCCAAATTTCAATAGGGTTCGTCCTTGGGTCAAATAAGTGACATATGTCAAATTTCATCAAATTCGGATCATAAATGCGACCTGTACTTTGTTTACAATTTAACATGGACAGACGGACGGACGGACATGCGTAAATCGAATCAGAAATAATAGCATGCTCAAAAGGAATATATTCTACGTTTTCTTTTGCCTGTTACAAACATATGCACAAAGACATAATACCCTGTACCACAGTGTGGTGAAGGGCATAAAAATTAAATCTAGGGAGGATTGTGAAAATCGACTACTGGACTTTTTTTTGCTAATGGAGGACATGCCTTCTATGAGAGAGACATAATGACGTTACCTTCAAAATGACAACATATTAATAACAAAACGGTGCATATTTGGCCCAAATCCGACGCATGTTAAATAAAGTCCTATAGCTCATATAATATATTGGGCTAGGCATATATAATATCGATCAGGACGTTTGTATGGATATCATGCTGTTATCAATGGTCTGTCGAAGCATATTTTATTCTATAACGACATATTGCAAACTTGGGCTGGACATTTATGTCCAAAGAGTTGAGATATCGTGCAAAGTGTAAACCACACAGTACCTTGTCGTACAAAGGGATAACCAAATCAAATCGCTAAAAAATTACACATTGTATAACTTTATTTTATCTGTTTACAACAAACAAATTAAATTTTTAGTCGATTTTGCATTAGTCGGTAAAAGTCGGAAATCGATATGAAAAGGTTTGACAAAATCGAAAAATTGAAAAGTCGAATTTTTAGTCAAAGGCAAAAATCGAAAAGTTTAAAAAGCGGCAAAAAACTAAAAGTCTTAAAGTCGACTTTTGCGCTCGACGTATCCCTAGTCGTACATCAAATCTCCTATAATTAGGAAATGATAGGGACCATTAATGCCTTTGACGAATATATTTGTAACCCAAAATATTTATGACTTTACAAAAACATATTTTTTTTACTATTGAATCCACTGTCTTTTATTTACTATCAGCAATGTCTTCATATGTTTACTTGACTTATGCTCTCCTTTGTCTGCACCAACAAAAAATTTATGGATATAAGCATAAGTCAAGCCCCCCACGTTTGACTCTTCCTAAACAAATAAACATGTTTCCGTTATTAATTAAATAAAAACAACAACTACAACAACATACGCAGTGCATCTAGGGAGCTAATGTGAAAAGTTCTGGAATCTATAAATCAATAGACAAACCATCCAACCTTCTTTGGAATAAAGTAAATATTCAACAGACGCAATATTATTGTACAATTCCAAAGAAAACTCACGCACAAAACCCTTCACACAAGATTTTCAACTTACGCATGCAATCCGGTCATATGGTGTATGGCATGTGGCCTTTGTTGTCGACCCTGCGAAAAAATTAATCATGACACAGCCATTTGCAGATAGCGGAAAACCAAGCAACTCTCTTCAGTAGATATACGTAGTTGTAAAATTCAACCCCTTTCGTCTGTGTGGTTGTCAGTTAATGCTGATTGCATGTCCTTTTGCTGCAAAAACAACAACAACAACACTTTGACAACCTACATACTGTTGGGAAGCAACCACCACCACCACCATTTCCACTCTATAACCACTGGCATCAAACACCATCAGACAGACACAATCATCAACTCAATTCGCAGTGTTTTTCTTCAAATGACTGTCATAGTTACAAGATCTAATGAAAAAAAAAACTTAACAAGCGACAACTTGTTATTGCTCTCCTTTAACCAGGTGTTTGACAATAAAGCGCTTCTAACAGAGTTGCCATTATTGGTATTCTCTTTTTCAACTAGATTTTTTTTATGAGAACAATTTTTCCGAATTCCAAATCAAACTACTAAAACTGTGCCAATTCATTGTTAACGCTTAAATTTTGTCCATGTTTCTAAACCCCCCCAAAAATGGCAACCCTCTACCCGTAACAAATTTGTCGACACTACGAATTCCACTTAAAAAATAAACCGCCAAAGCCTTACCACCTTAGTTCAGTTCAGCTGCAATCACAAAAAAGGGGTAACATCGTCATAAAAAACAACAGCAACAAACTAGTTAGGGTTGTTATACTGCTTGTTGTTTTTGTTCTTGTTTTTCTTTTTTTGTCACAAAGACTTACTGAAGAAGATTTGCCTAACTAGGCAGATAAATCCATTTAAATGTTAATGAGTTAGCATTCCCCACCCGCTCTATAACTACACATCGACGATTGTGTGTCACATTGTTGTAGCAGCAATGCGACCTGGTTTTTCTCTCTTTTTATTTGTGTTTCTTCTCGTTTTGTTGTTGTTGTTGTTGCTACTAGTATTGTCATGAATGGCTCAATGGCTGTTGATTCTTCTTCTCCAACAACAACAACAATAAACACAAGCGCTGTTCTCATAGTATTGTAATGTCACCCATTCACTGTCACATAAATTTACAACAACTACTACTACTATAACAACAGCAATAAACAACAACAACAAAGACAACTACAAACAAAACATACAATATTAACAACCCTCATCATCCTAGTTTTAACGGATTTTAAAATGTTTATTATTTTATAGTTTGTGCACGTTTCATTTTAAGATCCTACTTGATAAAGCGTAAAGCTACTTTGGTTGTGTGTGTGCGTGTATTAGTGTATTTAGCTTTTGTGCGTGCTTGTTGTGCTGCTGTTCCACAACGTTGTTGTAGTGAATATGTTAAAGGGATTATTATTTTCAATTTTCCGGAGATTTTTTTTTAATATTGTAGAGATTTTATGGTAATAGTGGAAATTGTAATTGTTTTTTTTATTAATAATTTAGGAATGATTTGATGGAAATCGGATAAAAAAAGAAAATATTAGGAATAAAAACAAGTTATTTAAAAAAATTTACTTTTCTGTTATTGCTTTGAAACAAGTTTTTAAAAAAATCTACTTTTCTGTTATTCCTTTGAAATACGTTTTTAAAAAATCTACTGTTCTGTTATTCCTTTGAAATAAGTTTTTAAAAAAATCTACTTTTCTGTTTTTCCTTTATAATAAGTTTTTAAAAAACCTACGCTTCTGCAAATGCTTTGAAAAGAGTCTTTAAAAAATCTACGCTTCTGACAATCCATCGCATCATCATCTGTAGCGTGGATTACATTGAAAAATAGTCTTTAAAAAATTGACGCTTCTGTTAATCCGTTGAAAATGGTCCTTAAAAACACTACGCTTCTTTTGATCCTTTAAAAAATAGTCCTTCAAAATCCACGCTTCTGATGGTGCCTTGAAAAATAGTCCTTCAAAATGTGCAATTTTGGTGGTTTTTTAAAAATAGTCTTGTAAAAATTCACTCTTCTGTTGGGCCTTTAAAAAGAGTTCTTCAGAAAAATGGAGTTATATGGGGATTACGCCAAAAGAGGGGCGAATATTAATAATTTTTAGTACGGAGATTTGTTGCCATATACTACTACAAAGTAGCAAATTGCAGCGAATTCGGTTGAAAATCGCGCTCAAGAACCCCAAAATACGGAAAATTGGGGGTACCCTTATATGAGGGCTACCCGAAAAAATGAACCTATATTCATAACTTTTTGTGAAGAGATTTGGTATCTATTAAGAACTCAAAATACTAAATTACAGCCAATTCGGTGGAAAAATACAACCAAAACCTCCAAAATACTCAAAATTTGGAGGTACCGTTATATGGGGGCTACCAGAAAAAGTGGACCTGTACTCATAATTTTTTGTGGAGACTTTTGTACCCAATAATAACCCAATGTACCAAATTTCATCGAATTCGGCTGAAAAACGCACTCAAGAACCCCAAAATACCGAAAATTGGGTGGTACCCTTATATGGAGGCTACCGAAAAAATGGACCTATATTCATAAATTTTTGTAGAGAGATTTGGTACCTAATAAGAAATCAAAATACTAAATTACAGCCAATTCGGTGGAGTATACGACCAAAATCTCCAAAATACTGAAAATTAGGAGGTATCGTTATATGGGGGCTACCAGAAAAAGTGAAGCTACACTTATAATTTTTGTGGAGACATTTAGTACCCAATAAGAACCAAATGTACTAAATTTCAGCAAATTCGGCTGAAAACGCGCTAAATAAACCCAAAATACTGAAAAAAGTGAACCTACACTTATAATTTTTTGTGGAGACATTTAGTACCCAATAAGAACCAAATGTACTAAATTTCAGCAAACTCGGCTGAAAAACGCGCTCAATAACCCCAAAATACTGAAAATTAGGAGGTACCCTTATTTGGAAGCTAAGCCTACACGTGGACCGATAAATCCCATCTTCGAACTTGACCGAACTTGACCCTATGTAAAATTTCAGCACCCTATCTCAATTCCTTCAGAAGATAGCGTGATTACAACAGACGGACGGACAGACGGACATGGCTAGATCGTCTAGAAATTTACCCTGATCATGAATATATATACGTTATGGGGTCGGAAATGAATATTTCGATGAGCTATAAACGGAATGACAAAAGTAAAGTTTTGGTACTAGAATAGATTCCTTAAAAACTTCACGCTTTTGTTGGATTCTTGAATAATAGCCCTAAAAAAATGATCACTCCTTTCCTTCGGTGAAAAGCAAATATTCCTTAGTCCTGGAAAAAGAGTACTTCAATCTCCACGCATCCGGGGTTTTTGAAAAGTAGTCTTTAAAAAACCATTGCTTCTTTTGGTCCGTAAAATATATTCTTTGGAAAAATCCATGCTTTTTTATCCTTCAATAACCCTAGCTTATTTGGTCTGTGAAATAAGGTCCTTCACAAATTCACACATTTGTTGGATCCTTGAAAGAGAGTCCTTCAAAATCCCTAGCTTCTTTTGATCAGTGAAAAAAAATGTTTAAAAATCTCCACGCTTCTTTGGATCCTTAAAAAATATTTCTAAAAAAATCTCCGCATCTGTTCAATCTTTCAGAAAGGTCCCTCAAAAATCTACGTTTCATGAGACCAATGAAAAAAGGCTTTAAATAATACGGGTCCTTCAAAAAGAGACCTTCAAAAAAATCTCGCTTCTCATGGGTCCTCCAGCTCTTCTGTAAAATATTTACATAGAAGACCTTCTACAAGTCTCCCACAGATTGATGTCCTTCTACAGACCTTCTTCAGGGAAAAAGATCTCTCTTAGTTTACTGACATTTGCTAGTACATGTCTTCCTCAGGCAGGGTCCCTATAGGCAGGAAAAGTTCTTCAGCTTATTCTACAGTTCACCAAATGGTTTGATACCATTTACAAATCTAACTCTTATAGACACCACATATAATTGAGTTCGATCTTAGATTACCGCATTTCTACTGGCCTCATAATATTTGTACAGACCTGTTCCGTTATGTAGATAGAAAAATATTTATAGATCGTATACAAATTACTACTATAACATGTATACAACACTGCTATATATTGGAAATCTATTACAAGTCTTCTAAGGGTAGGATCCATGCACAGATCTTCTAGATATATAAGACCTTTTACACAAGCGACCCTGAAGTAGAAAAACATTCCAAGTCTTCTGCATACGGAGGACCTTCATCAGATTATACATAGGCAGAGAACATTTTTCCACAGTTAAGCCTCTCCTGATGCTTTTAAGAACACATTTGAAAAAAAAAATCATAAAATAAATCTATTTCCAATACTTTTATTAACCAAACTTAAAATCCCATAAGTTTTATTAGACCCTCTCCCGAATACATTTAAACGTTTTCCAATGCCTGAACAACAACAAAAATGTCAATGATGAATGTCTAGATTTTATGGCCTCCGATCAGCTTCATTGAAATGAAATGTCCTTTTGGTTTTGTCATTGGCCGTTCTGCTGCCAAATACTAAGCCCTTGAAATTGCCATAAATTTTTACATGCTATAAACATTTTTCCGAACTACAGAGAGATATTCAATTTATGTGGCAATTTTTTGTTTTGTATCTTCAAGCCTCTTGGCCATTTTGGTTAGATAGGTTGTTTTTTCATTTGTAGGCCCTGTTGCTCCTGGTGTTGTTTTGTTTTATGGTTACGTTTTCAGCCTATTTAGATGGTAAAGAAGCGTTACTGTTGTGCTTCTTCTTTTTGTTGTTGTTGTTGTTATAGAATTTAATTGACCATAAAAATTGAGTTGGTGAGAGATAAAGAATGAAAAAATCATCACCGCTCCAACCAATAGAGTATAAATCTAAAATCTAACAAAGTGATTTTTTATCTTCTGGTTTTTTTGTTTTTGTCGCAATGGCTATCATAGATGAAGAGGAAGAGGGCATGCAGATGCTGAGTGGGGAAAATATATGTCCTGTTTTTTTACATTTTTAACAAGGCCCTTAAATTCATGCAATTACTGCTGATATCAGCTGAACTTGCTTGCAGCTCTTTTAGGATATTTCCATTTGTATGGGTATTTTCTATGTAAATGAGTATGTATATTAGAGTGTGTTACATTACACAAAGAGAAGTGTATAAAAACTGAAGAAAAAAAAAAACAAAGAAAAATATGTAAATGCCACAAGCGGGTCATAAAACTTAAGCCAAAGGTTAAAAAAATAAAAGCAAAAATTTATTTGCCTTCCTTTTGTTTTACTTCCGCAATTGAGGTTGTTGTTGAGTGAGTGAGCGTGTGTGTGTGATAACAGTTGGGGGTGTATGTGTGGGTATCAGTTTGGTGTTTTTGTGTGGCATAGCAAATTGTTTTTTATATACTTGTAGTCAAGAACAACAACATCATCATCACCATCGTTTTTTTTTTTTTTTTTTGCTTCAGTTTTGTTTCAATGTTTTTCTGACTTGAGCTATTGACATGCTTGCCTGAAATATCATCTGCCTTTTACGCTAGTGGCATGTTATTTTGCCGGTATCTCATCTGTCACACATATAGCCTATTTGGTTGCAACAGTTACTTTTATTTTATGATGCGTCAGCTTCTGAAAAAAAAACACAAACGAAACATAAAAATGATGCGCCATCAAAAAAAATCAACAAAAAACATCCACTGAAAGAAATCACATCGCAAGATGAGAACACAGCAATAACAAAAAAAAACATAAACTGGAAAATAAAACAAGTGGAAATAAAAACTGAATACCAACATTCAACATTCATTTCTAGTTTGTATAGAATAGACAGCAGCAGATATGCTAAAAATGAATCTGAGGCAACCTGCAAAAAAGCAGTATTTTATTTTAACGAATGTTGAAAGTAGGTCGTCGAGCGATATAACATAGTTTACAACAGCTGCTGCAATAGCGTGTCTGTTTCATTTTTTGTTTTGCATAACAAAATCTGAAAAAAAACAGCAAATGCTGAAACTTGACATGAGACTGATAAGAGTGTTACCGTGCTTTAATTTTATGCCACGTCAATTTTTTGGAGGTAGAAGAAATTTAATGAAAATGTGTTTTTAGGGAAATTTATAACTTTAAACATTTTTTACGAATATTTTAAAACTTAAAACAAGAGAATTTAGGGCCTACCAAGAGGCTATAAAAATTGTTTAAAAAATTCACGCCTTATGGCCTATAGAGGATTTTAACCCATAGACGGTCTCCCACTTTAATAGAAATCCAAAAGCAGGTTTTCTGTTTAGCTCAGAATTCTGGAAATTTTAATCTATAGAAGAAGGCCTTCTGCCTAAAAAAAGGCTTCGATATTTTCGATATTTCCTTTATATAGAAGCTCTTTGATACATAGAAGAAAAGGTTACAGATTTCTAAAAGTCTTGTTTAGGATTTTTTGCAGAAAAAAGTGGGGTTCCTTTTAAATCCTGTGAACGGTCACATGTAGAAAACCCAAAGACGATATACAATCCTCAAAGACCCTATAGAAGAACTTCGATTTTTATTGAAAGTATTTAATCTATAGGAGGTGTCAAAGTTAGCTTTTTCGCATTTTCTGGTATACCTTTCGGTATAAACCGACTTTAATTAATTTAAAGTCGGCAAAAAATTAAAAATCTCATGTCATCTGCTCACATTTGGGGCCTTTGTTATACCATTTACAAATAAATAAAAAAAAATGGACAAAAAAGCTAACTTGTTTAGTCCTTAAGAAAAATTTTTTCATACCTTTCAAAAATCCAAAATTTTATAGTTCTTAAAAAATAAACTATTGCAGTCCTTGAACAAATATTGATAAAATTTGTTTTCCACGCCAGCGATAGTCCTTGAAAAATAATCTATGAAACGACCTTGAAAAAATATTCTTTTAGAAACCCATGATTATGGTAGTCCTTGAAAAAAATATTCTTTTAGAAACCCATGATTTAGGTAGTCCTTGAAAAAAATATTTTATTTAAAATCCAAGCTTATGGTAGTCCTTGCACACCACTCTTCTATTGCTCCTTAAAAAAATATTCTTTAAAAAATCTAAGCCACTCCTCTGTTGGTCCTTTAAAAAATCCACACAATTTTTCTATTGGTCCTTGAAAAAAATATTCTTTAAGAAATCTTCTATTGGTCCTTGAAAAAATATTCTTTAAAAATATATATGCCACTCTTCTATTGGTCCTTTAAAAAATCCACACCATTTTTCTATTGGTCCTTGAAGAAATATTCTTTAAAAAATCCGCAACACTCTTATATTGGTCCTTGAAAAAATATTATTTAAAAAATCCACACCACTCTTCTATTGGTCCTTGAAAAAATATTTTTTAAAAAATTCACACCACGCTTCTATTGGCCCTTGAAAAAATATTCTATAAAAAAATCCACACCATTCTTCTATTGGTCCTTGAAAAATATATTCTTTAAAAAATCCACGCCTCCTTCTCAACCGCTGCTTTTTAAAAAAATATAGTTTTTTTTTTATCTCGCGTTTTCAAGGTCCTTCAAAATATATTTTTTAAACAAATCAGGTTGTTGCTAGTCCATGAAAAATATTTCTTACCCTTTATTTATCCGTATGACAGTCTTTGAAAAATATCCTTGAAAACATGCATGTATCCTTAAAAACATGCTTATGGTCTTTGAAAATTATCCTTAAAAACAATGCCTATACACGTCTTTTAGAAATCTTTAAACAAATCAACGCTTCTTTTTGTCATTGCCTATTTATGGTCTTTGAACAAAAATTTCTTAAAAAATTTACGCCCTGAAAATATATCCTTCTAAATATTCACTCGTCCTTAAAAAAATATATTTATTAAAAATCTACGGCAGTTGTAGTACTTAAAATGTTCTTTTAAAAATCCACGCATAGTAGTAGTCCTTGAAAAAATATTGTTTCAAATATAGAAGGAAGCATATTCAAATAATATTTTCTCAAGGACTTCCTTCTATTGGACCTTAAAAAGTATTATTTAACAATTCTCCTTTCTATTGCACCTTAAACATTCATGCTTCTGTTGATCCTTGTTGATTATATACTTTGAAATATTCTTTGAAGATATTCTATAAAAAATCCACTCCTGTGGAGTCCTTAAGAAAGCTTCTTTAAATTATTTACTATTGTAAAAATTACTGAAAAAAAATATCTTTAAAAATTCTACTTCTAAGAAACATATCAAATATTGTGCTTTCAAGGTTCTTTTCGCATTTCCCTTTCCAACCACCTGAAATATCATCCCTCTCTTCGTATCACTGTATTTCAGCTGCTCTCTTTTAGTTGCTGTTGCTAATTTTCTAACTTCTTAACAAAATTATTTGATTTAAAGTGCAACGTATGAAGCAACTACCTTAAATGAGGATGGTTGCCTGACAAAGTTTCAGGCACGTCACTGCGATTTACTTGTCAACTTAAGCTTGTGTCAACGTCAACGTTATTTCGGTGCCAGTTTATGGCAACAGCAGCCAACAACCACTGACTTAAACTTGTCATCGTATACAAAATCCATGATTATTTTTGTTTTAACACAGAGGGATAGTTGGTTCACTCACGATCCTCATACTTTCATGAGCATGTTTGGCTTTGCATAAAACTTAAAAATAAGTAAGAGAACAAAATATACTACAAAACATTGTTGCAGAATAATTTGCTACAATTACATTAAAATGTTTAAGCATTCTATAGTAAACGGAAAAAGCAGATAAAAGCAGATAGAGAAAATATATATACACAATAAAAAGAATAATGCGAAATAAAATGCCATACTACCCAACTAAGCTGGGCATAAAAGACAATAGCGAAAACAAAGCAAAAAACTGTAAATGTAAGCATTAACTTTAATAGCCTACGCCTAACCATGGTCTTTATATAATTGGTCATACTTATTACCACTTGTAGGTTAGCTATGTAGGTAGGTAGGGTATTACTGAATTTTCCCCCTAACAAATTTATGAATTATTTAGTAAGGACTTTATACATATTTACCATGTCTTCATTAGCACAGAGAGACAGACAGACAGATACACAGACAGCAAGAGAAGCATAACGAAAATATTAATTTGTGAATACCACTTGAGTCTGTGTGTGTGTGT
The DNA here is from genome assembly GCF_032173495.1 of Musca vetustissima. Taxonomy (NCBI): domain Eukaryota; kingdom Metazoa; phylum Arthropoda; class Insecta; order Diptera; family Muscidae; genus Musca; species Musca vetustissima. Next base: position 35,954 of record NW_026883047.1, read on the forward strand.
GTGTGTGTATGGAGGAGGTTCCCCGGGCTGTCGGTCGGTAGTGTGCAACTTGTCATCACGACATCATCACAACATCTTAATGATATAATTTAAATAAAACCTGATTTGAATATCAATGAGATACATGTTGTTGTTGTTCTTCTTGTTATTTGTATTTCAACTGCGAACGAACAAGAGAGATTTTAAAGTTGTTGATGTTAAATTGTCACATTTTTCGTTAGTCCACAGGGAGAATTTATTTAGAGAAATATTAATACAATAAAGGGGTACCATGGGTTTTATGATTGCTCATAATATTCCCAGGGTGCGTATTATGAACGTGGGAGAATTAGGAAATAGTATATTTTAATAATCATACGAACCATAGCACTAATTGTTATATGTACAGTGATGGAAAGCTTTAAAGTTGTAAATTAAAACTTTGTAAAAAAGCGCTAATTGTTTATTAAAAAAATATACATTTGTCCATTTTAAAAATGTTATTTTGTAGAAACGATTTTGCAAACATATTTTTGGTTTGTTAAAAAATATGATAAGTGCCATAGGAAGGCGTGAACTTTTTAATAGAATATATTTCTTCAAGAACCCTGGAATGTCGTATTTTAAGTAGTATTTTTAATACCATAGACAGACGACAGCCTTAATTTGCATTAAAAATTTCTTAATTTGAATTAATATTTACCCCTGACAGACGAGAGTTTCTACATTTACGAAACAGTTTTTTGCTTTAAAACTATTGTTTGTCTGTGTGTAGGATGAACATTTTCTACATTTGTTTCGATATTTTTCGGGATTACATCTTTAGGAAGTAGGTACATGACATAAAGGAGAAATTGCAACTATGATATTAGCAAAACAGCTCCCAACTTAAAAAATGGTTGAAATTTGCCTTCATTTCTTATTTTTATTTTCATAAATATAAATAAATTTGACAAGAAACAATTAATTTTCGACAGCATTGCCATATTGAAATTACCTAATTCAGTATAAATTCAGTTTGATTTTGTGCATTAACAACACATAAAAATGAGGATAATGTACAAGTTAATTTGAATTAAGGCTGTTAATGCAAATTAAGGCTGTCGTCTGTCTAGGCTATAAAGGTGTGAATTTTTAGAAACATTTTTAGGGCCCTCATTAGAGGGGAGATTTTGAAAATATATATTTCACAACAATTTTAGGGCGCGAATTTGATAAAGAATATTTTTAGCAGTTTAAAAAAATAAGACCAAAGAAGAGGTATAGATTTTAAAAATATATTTTTAAAGAATATTTTTAGGGCCCATTGAGGGACGTTAAATAATATTTTTAGGACCATAATGAGGCCTGGGATTAAAAAAAATCAAAGGACAATAATAAGGCGTGCATTTTTAAATGAATTTATGTTCATTTTAAGGCTTCAATTTCTAAAAGAATATTTTGAGGACTATAATAAGGCGTGGAGTTTTTACACAAATTTTTTAAAGGACCATAATTTTTAACAAAGAATATTTTAAAGGACCATAGCTAGATGAAAAATTTTTAAATTTGCCCATAACAAGACGTTAATTGTTAAACAACTTCCTTTTTTTAAGATCTGTAGATAGGCCTTGACTTTTTTAAGAATATTTCTGAAGGTCCATTACCCGTCGTAGTCTTTTTAAAGAATATTTTTGAAGGTCCATAGCCAGGCGTGGAATATTGAAATATTGTTTTTTTTTTTAATGCCTATAACCAGGCCTGTAACCATTTTTGAAGGCCTATAACCAGGCGTTGATTTTTTCAAGAATATTTTTTAAGGGTTATTTTTAGAACATATTTGAAGGTCCATAACCAGACGTAGACTTTAAAAATATATTTATATTTTTGAAGGCCCATAACCAGGCGTGGATTTTTAAAAAATATTTTTGAAAGCCCATAAATATTTTTGAAGTTCCAGGCGTGGAATTTTGAATTTTTTTAATGTCCATAACCAATCCTGGATAATTTCAAATAAAATTTTTGAAGGCCTATAACCAGGCTTTGATTTTTTTAAGGACCATAACCAGACGTGGGTTATTTTAAGAATATTTTTGAAGGTCCATAACCAGGCGTAGACTTTAAAAAAATTGTTCTTTTTTGTTTGAAGGCCCATAACCAGGCGTGGATTTTTAAAATAATATTTTTCAAAGCCCATAACCAGGCGTGGAATTTCGAAATATGTATGCCTACAACGTTTTAAAGAATATTTTGTGAAGGTTCATAACCAAGCCTGGACTTTTTAAAGAATATTTTTGAATGTCCATTATTGAATATTTTGTGAAGGACCATAACCAGGCTTGGAATTTTTGAAGAATATTTTTGAAGGTCCATAACCAGGCGTGGAATTTTTTAAGAATATTTTTGAAAGTCCATAACCAGGCGTAGAATTTTTGTAGAATACTTTGTGGATTTTTTGAAGAATATTTTTGAAAGTTCATAAACAAGCGTGGACTTTTTATATAATATTTTTGAAGGTCCATAACCAGGCGTGGATTTATTGAAGAATATTTTTGAAAGTCCATAACCAGGCGTGGATTTTTTGAAGAATATTTTTGAAAGTCCATAACCAGGCGTGGACTTTTTATAAAATATTTTGTGAAGGTCCATAACCAAGAGTGGACTTTTTGAAGAATATTTTGTGAGGGGCCATAACCAAGCGTGGACTTTTTGAAGAATATTTTGTAAAGGTCCATAACAAAGCGTCGAAATTTTAAATAATATTCTTGAATATTTTTGGAATTTTTATACCCTTCACCACACTGTGGAACAGGGTATGTCTTTGTGCATATGTTTGTAAGAGGCAAAAGAAATCGAGATAGACCCATGGTTCCTTTTAAGAATATGCATAGAATAACATTCTGAGTCGATTTACGCATGTCCGTCCGTTCATGTATTTTTGTTAACAAAGTACCAGTCGCACATGTGATTCGATTTGGATAAAATTTGGCACAGTTCACTTATTTCACTTATTTGTAAACACGATACAGGCCATAGTTATGCACGAAATTTTGCATGTAGGATGGGTTCTGTCCAATGAATACCCCTATTATTTATGGAAAACATCGGTTAATATTTAGGTCGCTCCAGAGGCCGCAATTATGGTCCAAACATCGCGTATTTTTGCATTGAGAAGGGGATCGGGCCAAAGAGTAAGCATATCTGTTTTGAAAAGATCGGTCAATATTTAGCGGGTCAAATGGACCCACACTTTTGAGTGAAAAATGACGAAATGTGTATTCTATGGCATATATATTTACTCCTGAAGGACATAGACCCGAGAAATTGATATCAACTATATTGTCGTATGTGTTCGGTTATGAGAGTTACACTTAAATATTTACAGTTGCTTACGTATTCAAATACTATTTAGTAACCCATTACCACACTGTAGGGCGGAAATATATCGCTGATCGCTTTTAAAATTTCCATGAGGATCCAGGTAGGCCACGGACAAGGACTATAATTTTCAGTAATGATCAGATAATAATTTTGGGATGAAGTGGACCGAAATGTATTTTTATTGTGTTTTTTCAAGTCGATCTATATGCCACAATTATAAGCAGAATATTAGACTGGAGAATGAATCGGCCAACTAATTTGATGGGTTTTTGTAATGATTTGTCACTATTCAGCGGGTCAAGTCAACCAAGACCTTTCTGTGTAAAACGAAAAAATTGAATATTTTGAAATAAAACATAATTCGAAATAGATGTCATGGCAAGAAATATTGCCCAATCTTGGAATAAAGATCTTCAGAAAGTTATTGTTTCGTGGTAGTTATGTAGGGTATCATATGTTCGGCCCCGTCCGATTATACTGCTCCGCTCACTGGTTTTAATGAATATATTTGGTAATTTTTAAATATAATTTTTAAAACATAGTTTTAGAAGCACAACCGTTTTTATTGTTGGAGAAAAAATATCCTGCTGCCTTAGGTATAAAAACTTGAGGAAAGCCACTAATGAATGCTTTATTGATTAGTTCCACTAAGGCTGTGATAATTTTTGAGCATTTTATTCAGTGTAGGCCTCACACAATGTAAAACGTTAGGCAAATGTTGTAATGGCCACATTATATTCAAAGTCTATGTTTTCCACACACTCACACCTGTAAGCACTTTATATACATAAACCTTTACCACACACCAATATAGGGTTAATATTTGTTAGTTTATATTCCCGGATCCTTTCATAACAATTTGCCAAGTTGCAAAGCTCTTGTACACACAGCCATGCATACATATATGGTATATATGTGTTTGTGTGTCTGCAAAATTTACCTCTTTGTTTAATTAATGATGATGGTGATGCTGCCGCTGTTGTTGCTGCTGCTGTGGTATCCTAAGCTTATATTCAATTGGCTTGTTTTTATTGTAAAAGTCTACACCTTTATAATTAAAGGTAAATGCTGCCTTGTTATGGGGATGTTATTGTTGGTAAAATTGGGATTTATAAAGTTGTGTACATCGATGTATGTGTGTTAGTGTTCTGTTTTCCAAAGTAGATGTGCGGTTGATTTTGTTGTGGTCTTTTACATCCGATTTGTTTTATTATAAACAATTTTTCCTCGGCATGTGAATAAATGTGTGGGTAAGGGGTGTATTTTCGGAATGCCGACTTTTGTATTTTATGGCCTTGGAGAAGTTTGGTGGTTTTATGCGGGGCATTTGAAAATGTATTTTTTATGTCTGTATACGGTTGTGCCAGTGATGAATTTGTTTAAGTGGTCTGGCATTTTGTTGTTTGCTTGACAATGCAAATTTAAGGTATCAAGGAAAAAATACCGTGTTCCTTATCAGAATTGTACCTACAGCAAACGATTCATAAAGAAGGTCTTCTCAAGTAATTTATAAGAATTAGAATGGTACTCCATATAAAATAAGACATTCACAGAAAACAGAATTTCTTAAAATATATAAAATTCATATTTGTATCATAACATAACAAGGAAATTAGGAAATATCTAAAAAATGTAATTCTTATTTTTTTCCAATTTTCTATTGAACCTCAACATTTCTGTTACACATTTTCAAATATTACTTTCCTCACAAAAAGTAATAATTTTGAATTTTGTAACAGATTCTTAGAATTCATATTTCAATTGGAATTTCATATACCCCTATAGCTATTTTCATGGTATAATTTTCTCTCTCTATCTCTTGTCCGAGAGTAAGACATTTATCCTTAATCTCATAATCTGTGTTTATAAAGTTGTGTGTGTGTGTGTTTTTATGTTCTTTTTCATTTTTTGCCTCTACTATACATAACCATAAACATGGCCAATAGTTAACAGATTTATTTTGTATTGAGTAGCTTATGAACAAAACCAGAAAATATAGCAAACTGCAAGGATAAAGGATATGTATGCAAGAATAAATATGTAATGTATTTTCTATGGTATGTGCAACATTGCTGGCAAGACAATGCAATAGCAAAAAAACACACAAAAAAAGTGAACATACAGAATCATATGCTCTAACATAATGCCTGAAAGCTTTTAATGCACTAGCATATACGAGTAAGAAGGATAAAGAACAAAAGAACTATGTTATAGTGGATTTCAAATGATATTGAAATATGATGAACAATATGAAAATATTCTCTTGAAAAGCAACTTTGGATAATATTTTAAAAAATGAGGTCGTCTCCAAAGCCCAAACTTATATAGGGACCCCATGAAAATATTTAAAAACCAGTAAGGGAAGTAGTAAAGTCGGACTGGGCCGACAGACGTCGCCTTTAAGAAACAACATTGACTTGGAATTGAACGAACTTAAATCTAAACTTAACCCGGTTTTCTCGAAACTTAAGACACGTGCTATGGTAGGCACAAATTTCCATCTCAGAGGCACAAAAATACCTATGAACATGCAGAACAACATCAAGTGTAAATATAAATGCAGAAAAAACCAAAACATTTCTGTAAATACATTTGTCATGAGTGAATAAATATTTAAAAGAGGTTGTTAGAAATACTTCAACGTACAACACATACAATTATAGTAGCTTCAGTACATTGCACAAAATTGTGTGCAGGTCGGCCAAATTTTGGGTCTTTAGTTTCGAATTCGAAGCCCATTTACCTTAAATCGGACAAAACTATATATGGGAGCTTTATCCAAATCTGACCCGATTTTCTCAAACATTTCGCAAATCGAAAGATATATAGGGACTTTGGAGCTATAACTAAATCTGAGCCGATTTTTTCGAAACTTAACACACGTCATATATCTTTCGCGCAACTCGAAAGATATATGGGGAAATTGGTGCTTCATTTACCTTAAGTCGGAGCTATATCTAAATCTGATCCGAAATTCTCAAAACTTGGCACACATCATTCAAGCCTCATTTCACTACACTATGCAACATTTCGCACAAATCGAAATATATATAGGGACTTTAGTGCACCAGTTACATGAAATCGGAGAAAACTATATCTAAATCTGAACCCATTTTCACGAAACATAGCGTACATCATTCCAGACATAATTCAGAACTCTATGCCAAATTGCATGTAAATCGAAAGATATATAGGGACTTCGTTGCATCATTTACCTTAAATCGGACGAAACTGTATCGGACGTGCTATATATAAATCTGAACCGATTTTCTCAAATTTCAATAGGGTTCGTCCTTGGGCTGACTAAGTGAACTGTGCCAAATTTCATCTAAATCGGATCATAAATGCGACCTGTAGTTTGTTCAGACGGACATGCGTAATCGACTCAAAAAGTGATTCTAAGCATATTCTCAAAAGTACCCATGGATCTATCTCGATTTCTTTCGCCTCTTACAAACATGTGCGCAAAGACATATTACCCTGTACCACAGTGCGGTGAAGGGTATAAACATACACTCTGCTTATAGGTATTTGAATTATATATTTTAAGAAATAAGCGCTTCTATACAGTCCCGCTAAAAACTAAAAAAATCCAGAAGTATTGAAAGACACTCTGAAAATTATTAAAACAATATCGGCTCTTCTTTAGAACCTCCTAAAACCGTTCAGGGTCTATTTTAGGCGTGAAAAAAATATTTTAGGGATTAAAAAAATATTTTTCAAAGGTCTATTGTTCGGCATGTATTTATTGAAATATTTTTGAAGTGTCTATTTTTAGGCGTGGATTTTTTAACAATAATTTTTAATGGTCTATTTTCAAGCGTAGATTTCTAAAACAACTTTTTGAATAGCCTCTTTTAAGGCTTTGATTTTTAAAAACAATTTTTAGATGGCCTATATTTAGGCGTGGATTATTAAAACACATATTTGAAATCCCTCTATTTGCCGTGAATTTTTAATAAATCTTTATAAAGGCCTCTATTTTTAAAATGTTTTTGGGATAAAGACACAGTTTTTTTATTATTTTTTAGAGGTTCCTCACAATGGTAACCCTAAAAATTTCGCCTCATACCCACTTACAGATAGACAACAAAAAAGTTGTCTTTATTTTTTATATTCTCCTACTCTATAATAGGTTAGTTGGTGGTATTTGACATTGAAGCAATGCCGGTATTCAGATCATATGCCAACATTGTCAGTTGACGTTCGGAGTCTGTCAAGGATATGCGTGTTCATTTTAGTGTTCGTATCGATAATGTATGACTTGGATGGGTGAACAGTGAATATAGAAAAAACATTTTTTTTTTCGTTGATGTTGCCATCACAACTGTATGCAACTGAGAGTGTATGTATGTGTGTGTGTGTTGGTGCACATTTATGTGGGTGACTAAAAATAGTTTGATGTCACATCACTGCCACTACAAGGTTGTGTCAATCTTTTACAGGATTTTGTATGACTATCTAGAGCTTGCAATTTTTTGTTGCTGCTCTTTTTGCTATTTATCTAATAGTTGATTTTGTTGTACTGTACTTACTGTGGGAGTAAGTGTGAGTGCACGGGGGAACTGAGTTAGGTGTATGACTGCTGTAAATATGTGTCAGTGGAATTTCAAATGAGCTGTTTTATTGCTTGCAGCTTCTACAAATATTAGCTGGCAAATGGATAACATCCACAGACGATAGTCATCATGGGATGTAGGTGTAGTGTTTTGTCGTGGCAAAAAGCCACATTTTGTGGCAATGACAGGTAAAATATGTGTCAGAAAAATATTTACTTTCTGGAATGTAAAATGTTCATTTTTTGAAGATATGTATTGTGAATTATGTGTATGATTACATTTTGTGGCCTGTTGGGGGGTTCTTGGTAAAAGAGACGTGCATGATTATCGATTTTTAGCAATTTTTACTAAATATCTTTTAGATGGTATCCTTGAATTATTTTCATACATTATATAGTCCCCTAACAGCAATAGACCATTAAAAAATATATTTTTTAAAAATAAATATATAAAAATAGACCTTTCAAAAAATATGTTTAAAACCCATATCCCTAAAGATAGACTATAAAATACTCTTTTGAAAAAAAGAAAATCCCTTAAAATCCATGATACCACAAATATACTAGATACATGTTTTTATAAAAATCAACACTTGCAGAAATACTTCCTTCAAAAACAGTTGTTAAAATCCACACTTCGATTATTGTCCCCTTATATTCGCCATTTCCTTTTAAAGCAAGAAACTGGAAAAAAAAATCTTATGAGAATGAGTCTTAAAAATGAGCATCCTACTTGTAGACCCATTGAAGCTACCACTCCACTGTCGTCAAACGACGATTCCTAACATTGAAAAACCATAACGATGAAGAAGATGAAGGCAAAAAAAAAAAAAACTATTGCTGGACATCTCTCCCACCCATAACACATGTATATTCATCTATGTAAATGACTTGAAAAAGGGATGAGGATCAGTGATTGAACAAATGTTTTTTTGGGTGTGTGTATGTGTATGGAAGTAAGTAAATGTGTGTGTATGTTTTTATGTGTACGTCAGCTTGGAATGAAGACATGCCACTTTTGAAACATCTGTGTGTGCATATTATTTTTTTTTCGTTTTCGTTTTTCATTCTTGTCATCTTTTTGCAATGTGCATTCCATCACCAGTGTCGGTGGCATACATCTATTCCGGGATTTCTTTGTAGGAGGTTTTTTTCTGTTGTTGTTGCTGCTGCTGCTGTTGTCTCTGTGAGAATTTGTGTCCCACAGATATATTAGTAACATCAGCACAAAATGCATTCAAACTATGTTACTGATGTTGTTTCCTTGGAGTAGATGGCAGCAACTGAAGTACTTCATATATCACTTTTATGAAAGTTTATGTTCGACAAGAATGTCATGTACAGGCCAGGCCTTTTGGGTTTTAGGAGGATATTTTTTTCCTGGTTGCTGTGGATCATCAAGATGATGATGACGATGATGAAGAACAAAGCAATTGGGTTCAGGGACTTTAAGAAGATATTGAATAGTTTAAACTAATTTAAGGGAATAATTTAAATAAAAGCTTTTAAAATCGAATTTCACAAATAAAAATTCCAATTTATGTGATCCTAAATTAAGAAAGGGAAATTTATTCACAACTACAAGTTTTTGCTAGAAATTAACTTTATTTACTTTCATTTAACCCACATCCCCCAGTACTCAGATGTTCTCTTATGGAGTTCTCTGTTGCGAACTACATTTAATTTATCTAAATATTTATTCATAACAAAAATTTATTTATCTTGTCTAGCCACCTAATAATTTGCTCTCGTGTTTTCTGATTTCCATAATACCAAAAAATATTCTAATAGATTTATTCAAATATTTACATTTTCTATGAAAATGGAAATCTCTGGTTGGCTTTACAAAAAAAAACACAACTAAACTATAATAAACATAAGTGTTGCTTTTATATACATTACATTCGTTTTTTCTATACCATAGAGAATAGCTAAATTAAATTAAATACACATGGCCACACAGGACATTGTGTAATGAAAGTCTAACACACACACACGAAACATACATATTTAAATTTAAATATACATGGTCATATTACCACCAGGGATATGAACATAAATTGACATTATTCTACATATTTTCTTTTTTTGTTAATGGGGAAGTGTGTTAAAGTGATTTTTTTTTACAAAGGCTATGTGGTCTTACGGGATTTGTTAAAAAAGTAAAACAAATTTTATAA
>NW_026883048.1:0-4540 GCF_032173495.1 Musca vetustissima
CAGTATGGAGGACCACATCAAGTGAAAGGTCTTGAAACCTTTTTTTAGAATATATACACCTTATGCCGAAAAACAAACTTTCGCCTAACGGATTTTCTCGTTTTTCGTTGCAAGTCTCAGTGACAGTGGGGACTCTGTGTAAAAAAACGTCATATTGCGCAAAAACTAAAATGGCCGCAGTATGGAGACCCACATCAATTGAAAAGTCTCGAAATGTACTTTCAGAATATATACACCTTGTGCCGAAAAACAAACTTTCGCCTAACGGATTTTCTCGATTTTCATTGCAAGTCCCAGTGACAGTGGAGACTCTGTGTAGAAAACGTAATATTGCGCAAAAACTAAAATGGACGCAGTATGGAGACCCACATCAATTGAAAGGTCTCGAAATGTACTTTCAGAATATATACACCTTGTGCCGAAAAACAAACTTTCGCCTAACGGATTTTCTCGATTTTCATTGCAAGTCTCAGTGACAGTGGGGACTCTGTGTAAAAAACGTCATATTGCGCAAAAACTAAAATGGACGCAGTATGGAGAACCACATCAGTTGAAAAGTCTCGAAATGTACTTTCAGAAATACACCTTATGCCGAAAAACCTTTGTAACGGATTTTCTCGAATAGTGACAGTGGAGACTCTGTGTAAAAACGCAATATTGCGCAAAAACTAAAATGGATGCAGTATGGAGACCCACATCAATTGAAAGGTCTCGAAATGTACTTTCAGAATATATACACCCTTTGCCGAAAAACAAACTTTCGCCTAACGGACTTTCTCGATTTTCCTTGCAAGTCTCAGTGACAGTGGGGACTCTGTGTAGAAAACGCCATATTGCGCAAAAACTAAAATGGACGCAGTATGGAGACCCACATCAATTGAAAGGTCTCGAAATGTACTTTCAGAATATATACACCTTATGCCGAAAAACAAACTTTCGCCTAACGGATTTTCTCGATTTTCATTGCAAGTCTCAGTGACAGTGGGGACTCTGTGTAGAAAACGCCATATTGCGCAAAAACTAAAATGGATGCAGTATGGAGACCCACATCAATTGAAAGGTCTCGAAATGTACTTTCAGAATATATACACCTTATACCGAAACGTACTTTCAGAATATATACACCTTATGCCGAAAAACAAACTTTCGCCTAACGGATTTTCTCGATTTTCATTGCAAGTCTCAGTGACAGTGGGGACTCTGTGTAGAAAACGTCATATTGCGCAAAAACTAAAATGGATGCAGTATGGAGAACCACATCAATTGAAAGGTCTCGAAATGTACTTTCAGAATATATACACCTTATGCCGAAAAACAAACTTTCGCCTAACGGATTTTCTCGTTTTTCGTTGCAAGTCTCAGTGACAGTGGGGACTCTGTGTAAAAAAACGTCATATTGCGCAAAAACTAAAATGGACGCAGTATGGAGAACCACATCAGTTGAAAGGTCTCGAAATGTACTTTCAGAATATATACACCTTGTGCCGAAAAACAAACTTTCGCCTAACGGATTTTCTCGATTTTCATTGCAAGTCTCAGTGACAGTGGGGACTCTGTGTAAAAAAACGTCATATTGCGCAAAAACTAAAATGGACGCAGTATGGAGACCCACATCAATTGAAAAGTCTCGAAATGTACTTTCAGAATATATACACCTTGTGCCGAAAAACAAACTTTCGCCTAACGGATTTTCTCGATTTTCATTGCAAGTCCCAGTGACAGTGGGGACTGTGTGTAGAAAACGTCATATTGCGCAAAAACTAAAATGGACGCAGTATGGAGACCCACATCAATTGAAAGGCCTCGAAACCTACTTTCAGAATATATACACCTTATGCCGAAAAACAAACTTTCGCCTAACGGATTTTCTCGTTTTTCGTTGCAAGTCTCAGTGACAGTGGGGACTCTGTGTAAAAAAACGTCATATTGCGCAAAAACTAAAATGGACGCAATATGGAGAACCACATCAGTTGAAAAGTCTCGAAATGTACTTTCAGAATATATACACCTTGTGCCGAAAAACAAACTTTCGCCTAACGGATTTTCTCGATTTTCATTGCAAGAACCAGTATGGAGAACCACATAAAGTTAAAGGCCTCGAAACCTACTTTCAGAATATATACACCTTATGCCGAAAAACAAACTTTCGCCTAACGGATTTTCTCGTTTTTCGTTGCAAGTCTCAGTGACAGTGGGGACTCTGTGTAAAAAAACGTCATATTGCGCAAAAACTAAAATGGACGCAGTATGGAGAACCACATCAGTTGAAAGGTCTCGAAATGTACTTTCAGAATATATACACCTTGTGCCGAAAAACAAACTTTCGCCTAACGGATTTTCTCGATTTTCATTGCAAGTCCCAGTGACAGTGGAGACTCTGTGTAGAAAACGTCATATTGCGCAAAAACTAAAATGGACGCAGTATGGAGAACCACATCAGTTGAAAAGTCTCGAAATGTACTTTCACCCTGTGCCGAAAAACAAACTTTCGCCTAACGGATTTTCTCGATTTTCATTGCAAGTCTCAGTGACAGTGGGGACTCTGTGTAGAAAACGTCATATTGCGCAAAAACTAAAATGGACGCAGTATGGAGAACCACATAAAGTTAAAGGCCTCGAAACCTACTTTCAGAATATATACACCTTATGCCGAAAAACAAACTTTCGCCTAACGGATTTTCTCGTTTTTCGTTGCAAGTCTCAGTGACAGTGGGGACTCTGTGTAAAAAAACGTCATATTGCGCAAAAACTAAAATGGACGCAGTATGGAGAACCACATAAAGTTAAAGGCCTCGAAACCTACTTTCAGAATATATACACCTTGTGCCGAAAAACAAACTTTCGCCTAACGGATTTTCTCGTTTTTCGTTGCAAGTCTCAGTGACAGTGGGGACTCTGTGTAAAAAAACGTCATATTGCGCAAAAACTAAAATGGACGCAGTATGGAGAACCACATCAGTTGAAAAGTCTCGAAATGTACTTTCAGAATATATACACCTTATACACTTTCAGAATATATACACTTTCGCCTAACGGATTTTCTCGATTTTCATTGCAAGTCCCAGTGACAGTGGAGACTCTGTGTAAAAAAACGTCATATTGCGCAAAAACTAAAATGGACGCAGTATGGAGACCCACATCAGGTGAAAGGTCTCGAAATGTACTTTCAGAATATATGCACCTTGTGCCGAAAAACAAACTTTCGCCTAACGGATTTTCTCGATTTTCATTGCAAGTCTCAGTGACAGTGGGGACTCTGTGTAGAAAACGTCATATTGCGCAAAAACTAAAATGGACGCAGTATGGAGAACCACATAAAGTTAAAGGCCTCGAAACCTACTTTCAGAATATATACACCTTATGCCGAAAAACAAACTTTCGCCTAACGGATTTTCTCGTTTTTCGTTGCAAGTCTCAGTGACAGTGGGGACTCTGTGTAAAAAAACGTCATATTGCGCAAAAACTAAAATGGACACAGTATGGAGAACCACATAAAGTTAAAGGCCTCGAAACCTACTTTCAGAATATATACACCTTGTGCCGAAAAACAAACTTTCGCCTAACGGATTTTCTCGATTTTCGTTGCAAGTCTCAGTGACAGTGGGGACTCTGTGTAAAAAAACGTCATATTGCGCAAAAACTAAAATGGACGCAGTATGGAGAACCACATCAGTTGAAAAGTCTCGAAATGTACTTTCAGAATATATACACCTTGTGCCGAAAAACAAACTTTCGCCTAACGGATTTTCTCGATTTTCATTGCAAGTCCCAGTGACAGTGGGGACTGTGTGTAGAAAACGTAATATTGCGCAACAACTAAAATGGACGCAGTATGGAGACCCACATCAATTGAAAGGTCTCGAAATGTACTTTCAGAATATATACACCGTGTGCCGAAAACCAAACTTTCACCTAACGGATTTTCTCGATTTTCATTGTAAGTCTCAGTGACACTGGGAACTCTGTGTAAAAAAACGTCATATTGCGCAAAAACTAAAATGGACGCAGTACGGAGACCCACATCAATTGAAAGGTCTCGAAATGTGCTTTCAGAATATATACACCTTGTGCCGAAAAACAAACTTTCGCCTAACGGATTTTCTCGATTTTCATTGCAAGTCCCAGTGACAGTGGAGACTCTGTGTAAAAAAACGTCATATTGCGCAAAAACTAAAATGGACGCAGTATGGAGACCCACATCAATTGAAAGGTCTCGAAAAGTACTTTCTGAATATATACACCCTATGCCGAAAAACAAACTTTCGCCTAACGGATTTTCTCGATTTTCATTGCAAGTCTCAGTGACAGTGGGGACTCTGTGTAGAAAACGTCATATTGCGCAAAAACTAAAATGGACGCAGTATGGAGACCCACACAGTGACAGTGGAGACTCTGTGTAGAAAACGCCATATTGCGCAAAAACTAAAACGGATGCAGTATTGATACCCACATCAATTGAAAGGTCTTGAAATGTACTTTCAGAATATATACACCATATGCCGGAAAACAAACCTTCGCCTAACGGATTTTCTCGATTTTT